>NW_024345481.1:4806106-4984816 GCF_902729225.1 Pteropus medius
TTTCAGTCAAGGACAGGTGAATCTTGTCATGACAAGCCTTTTCCATATTTTGAGCAACTGTTCTTCAATATAAAACAAACGTACAATAAAGAGTCTGGCTCCCTTTTCTGAGGTTTGATTGCTGACAGCTTTTAAGCCTCACCCCTCGCCCCCTGCACCCACATCTGGATGAGCTGATCAGAAAGCCCAGGTGCTCCCTCCTTTGCCCTGGCGGGGCACTCAGTGCACACTGCCTGCTCCCCTGTGGGAGACCTCACCGCAGCCACACCTCCGGCATTAACCCCTCATGCAGTCTCTCACCATGCCACGCTCCCCCCAACTGCATTAAAACCCCCACGCAGTCCCCTCACTGCAGCCACCCCCTGACTGCATTAAACCCCACGCAGTCCTCTCTTCCCCATCATGCTACACTCCTTCAACTGCATTAAAACCTCACGAGTCCCTCACCACGCCTCTGACTGCATTGGAACCCCACACAGTCTCTGCACTGTGGCCAGCCGCCCTGACTGCATTAAACCCCACTGTCCCCCTTCCTCTCTCCACACATTTGCAGACCAGCTTGGGAAGCCGGCCTGAGCTCCCCAAAAGCTTCACTCTGCGTGCAGTACACTTTTCACACACCCTCGTGGTGTGGGTGCGGCATCACCAGTCTTGACATTCAAATCGAATTCTGGACGGAGGTCTATCCCATTTCTTCAGGAACCCGTCATAAAGTACTGAACAGGAGAGAAAAGCAGCAGAATAGAAAAGATGGAAAGCAGTGTGGAAGGCCGATGAGACAGCGCCCGATGAAATGGCGGGACCCAGGACAGAGGGACCCCACGCCCAGGGCCCTTCGGCAGACCCCGCCCCTTCACAGAGGAGCTGCAGAAAACCTGTTCCCCGCAGAGCAGCACAAGCAAAGCAAGGGTTCGAGGCAGCTGGTAGCTGGCTGCGCTCAGAAGATTCTTTTCCAGTACAAATCGAATTCTAAATTTGAAAGAGAAATATTAAGAAATTATAGAAATGCGCCACATGTGCATGAGCGTCAGAGGATGAGTAGGGAGGACAAAGAGAGGGGGCTATGAAACACCGGCCACAGAGAGTGCTACAAACCACCACCCTCTAACTCGGCAAAATAAGACGAACGATTGTATTTACCTGGAAAGCATATGTTTCTGTGGTTTGGATAGAATTTTCTCAACACCACTTAACATTCTCAGGTTCAGCCTTCTCAGAGTCGATAACCTCTAAACATGGGTTACATCTTGACTGTACAGCCCGTTCTGTGCTCGCCTGGAGGACAAGTGCCCCAGACAGTAGGAAGGCTCAGCCAGAAAGGGGACGGGGGGCTGAGTCCCCACGAAGCCATGGGAAAACACGCCCTTCGTGCTGGTGCAGGAAGAGGGGGAGAAAGGACAACCAGGGAACTCCGAGTGATGAGCACAAGGGAGGAGGGAGCGGGGCTGTAGCCCCAGCGCCACCACGGACCTTGGGGAACTCAGTTAACATCTTGCTTCCTTGATTCCCCCTCTTCTCCTCTAGAAAAGAGCAAGGTTAAAGCGGATGTTCTCGAACGTCTGAAATCACTGTCGCTCCAGAATCCAGTCTCTAAATCAAAGGCACCAGCCTTAAAAGTTAGAAAGGGGGCTGGCAGGGCACGGGGCCAGATTCGGTTCCCTTCCAGCACGACTGTTTTTTTTAAACCTGTGAATCCATCTCAATGAGATTCCGAGTATCAGACCCTATAAGGCCTCCCCCAAAAAATCCTGGGAGACCAGCACCCCGTTATTTCCAGGGCTGCAGTCGGTGGGTTGCCAGTCTCTCTGCCACACGCCCCTCTCAAAACCACACTGGTCACGAGGCCACTGGGAAATAACTCGATCTTTTCGGCTCCCGTGGATGTTAGCCAGGTTTTCTCCACGGGAGCTGAAAAGACACTGAGTGCCCTTCGAGTCTGCGCCTTCGAGTCGCTGCTCCACAAAACAGAAAGGAGGCTGAACAGGGGAAGGGGCCGCGGCACCGGGGTGCGAGGCTGAGCTAAGCCCGCGAAGTGCGGACCAGGGAAAGGCTGGCCTCCTCTCCGTTTTTAAGGCATGAGAGAAGCTACAGAGAAGCAAGGAGTAAAGCTAAGACTGTTCTGAAGGATATATATTTCAATGTTTTTCACATTATGCTATTGGCTAGCGAGCCACCTGGAACATCTGTTTCTAGCTATGAAACTGTTCATGGAAAACACTCTGGCAACTGCTCCGCTCTCCCCTTGGTCCTCGGCACCCCCGCCCCCCACCTCCAGGACCACACGAAAACCAAGACGAGGGTGGCGGTCCTCGTGGTGAACACTAACTGATCTAGGTTCTCCTGACTGAATTTAAGCCTCTGCAAGTTACCGTGAATGCGCCTCTAAGCTGCATCCGATATGCCGGGAAGGAAAACAGAGTTGAGCACTTGGCTCCTGGACCTCACGGGTCTCTCCCCTTTGTGCCAAACAGCATACGCCCTGAACACAAGCCACGCTCTTCCCCAGCGATGGACACGTGGCTATGGAATCAGCTTCTCCCTGCTTCCCTGCAAGTGGAGAGAGGCCTTCCCCCAAATTTCTAAACCCTTTTTACCACCCCCTTGTCCGTGCGGTCGCCCTCCACACGGAATGAGAGGACACGTGTGGAAGCTGAAGGACATCACCCCGGGCTGAAACAGAGACGAGCTCTGACTCCCCACTGCAAGACACACCCACGGGATTAGTCTTTCCCTCCTGCTAGTTACATGATTCTACGAAACAAACCAGTATGGAAAGGACACTCAGTCTTGGGGAGACTTGAAGAGTGAGAGATGTCTCTTTGGCTTAAGAGGAGCCCATGGGTAGCAGGCCACCGCTGATGACAAGCTCCCTTTCCAGCAACGTTGCCCCTCACCCGCAACACGCAAAACACACACACACACCAGTCAGAAGAACAAGCCCACGGTTCGCAGGTGAATGACAGCCTCAGAACATTCCACGAACAACAGCGGCCGCCACGTTTGTCCTGGGCATCGCCAGGTTGTTGTGTTGGCCATTCTCCTGACATCCAACACGAGAAAGTACGTGGAGTTTAGTGAGGTGGGGGAGCTGGTGAGGAAGAGAAAAGGACCAGGGTCCCCCCCAAACAGTGAGTTAATAACGAGAGACATTTATCTTTCAGTATCGAGGACTCTAAACGTACCATCCAGAAGCAAATACTCTCCGGCTGCTGCCATTAGCCTACTTTAACCTTTGTCCTAGGCCCTTCCCCATCCTCACACAGGCGCTCTGGCGGCCATGACAATAGGCCTTTCTCCCCTCACTGAAGCTCACTTTCCACTCACCTACCTCTACTCACATTCAGAGTGCTACCTGTGAGAAAACAGAAAACATCCACGTTGGTCCCCTCCCCCGGGTCCTGGCACAGAGCTCCTAACACCCTAGAAATTGCCTAAGTGATAACAGCACAAGGAGCATCTTTTGTTCAAATAAGGTGACTCTGAGTAGGCTCCCGGATGGAGGCTGGTCACCAGAGACCAAGCCAGGATTCGAACCTTGGAATTATCAGCACCCACCCCCGCCAAACACACACACACCTCTCCAGAGAAGGGAGAAGGGCTGGAAACGAAGCTAATGATTGCTCATGCCGACAGGAGGGAGGAAGGCTCCATGACACCCCAACAACTCAGGGTTCGGGGAACTTCCGAGTTGCTAACACATCCACACCGGAAAGGTGACGCACCCCAACTCCATAGGGACCCTCCCAGACCTCGCCCTGTGCACCTCTTCACCAGCTGTTCACCGTATCTTTTACGTAAGCAGGTGTCCCGTTGAGTTCTGTGAGTCACTCTCACAAGTTAATCTGACCTGAGAAGACAGTCGTGGGAACCTCCGGTTTGTGGCCAAGTTGGACAGAAGCTGTGGGTCACCTGGGGACCTAGGGCTTGCAACTGGCATCTAAAATGGGGGGCAGTCTCATGGGTCTGAGCCCTTTACCTGCGGGATCTGGCGCTATCTCCAGATAGATGGCATCGGAATTGAGTTAAATCGTAGGACACCCAGCTGGTGTCACGAGGAATTGCTTGGCATAGGAAAAAACCTCCACGCATTTGGTGACCAGAAGTGTCAGACGCAAAGTGTGCTGTGAGTGGCAAAGAAGACACACAGGAAGGGAGCATAGGGTGGAAAAACTGAGTTTTTCCCCATCTGCCACCCTCTTTGACTTCATTTTCAAGTGGCTCCCACTCTCACAGTCCCCACTGAACCAGGTGAACGGAGATGGAGCTCACCCTACCCTCCCACCCCAGTCTCCCCCAATGGGGGGACTTGTTCCAGACTTTCGTCAGGCTCTGCTGCCAATCAATATCACCCTCTTCGGAGTAGAGGCTGCAAACTGGTCTGGCCTTCAGAGATCCTTACTGGACCACATGCTGTATTTACATCTTTAATTTCCAAAACTTTAAAAGTCGGGAGATTTTTTTACATTAAGATATTAACTTCTGGCTTATTTTGAAAAATCAAAAGCTACGACAACACTGGATTGGCCTTTCCCAATGGCAACTCCCTTCAAATGAGCACCTGGGTCCAGGGGCCAGTCTGTACCTGCTGGATTCACTCCCATGACTCATCTGCTTGGCCCCCACGGGCATCTGATGGTGCTACCTCTGCCACAGATGAAAACTTGTGCGAGATAAATATGGGCAGACTCTTTTTGCCTCTTCGTGCATGTCACAAACCTAATGTCCAGATGTAAGATTCACTTTTAAGGAAGCGAGAGTATAAAATATTTGTACTGAATTATAAATTGTGACAACAAAACTCATGATTTTGCATTGAGAAATACCGCTTTAAGCCTTTGCCTTTAGTCTCCTCCTCACCTGCCATAATTCTCAGAACTATGATTCAATCTTCTGTCCATCCATTCTTCAGGATTTTTATTCTTAAGGGGTTTGTTTTAAAACACTTATATACTGACATACAAATTTTTGGCCACGGCATTGTCATTCCCTGCTTTTAAATCAAAATGGTATGGAAAGTACATCACGAGGATATTCTGAACCTTAAGAAAATGCATATTTCAACACATGTTTTCAATTACATCGGAATGAATTTAAAGCTATGGAGACCCAGCTTGGCACAGCGAATGACTGGCCTGGTAAGCATCCCGCAGCTTTAATCGTGTGATACAAACCAGCCTTCCAAACAGAGCCTTCTGAGGTCAGCTTCCAAGTGTCATCTGGCCCACCCCGAACCTTTTACGAAAAGAGGAAAATATGTATTATCCATCCCTCGAGCTCATATCCCAGCGAGTAAATAAGAACATGAGATTCAACCATTTCGTTTGTCCTTAACGCTGCATCTCGGAGGCATCAGCCTGCCTTCTGCCATCCGCCAGGTTTCATTCCTCATTCGAAACAGAAGGGCCGAGTAGGGCGAAACTTTGTTTTTCTCCATGTGTGGGCTTAAAAGATGGTTTGCTTTTAACACCCACCTAGGTTGAGTGAGCGTTTCCTGCGTCAAAAATGGCACCGTATTATTTTATGGCCGAATGTAGTATTTATTTTAATGTATTATAGGCAGGAGAATTCCTAGGGCCAACACAAGACTCGAGGGACACTTGACTGGCTCCGTAGGAGCCAAATTAGCGTGTACCAGGTAGATTCCGAAGAGTCGCTCTTCTCGATGAGTGGCCGCCCAAACATTCCTCAAGAGGAGGACGGTTCCACAGAGAGCTCCTGGGCCACCTCGGAGAGCGAGGGCTCAGCTCCCAGCCCAGCCTCCGAATAGGGCAGCTCTGCTAAATCCACCTTAGTATTAGCCTACTTTGAGTGGTTTCATTTTAAGAAAAATCCGATAGATAAAAGGTTTGAAAACCACTGCTTAAAAACAGATGACATTTGGGCAAACTGAACACCACTGCTACCACCCCCAGAAAACAGGGTTTTTTAATAAGTAGCATGCATGACCTAATATAACTAACCTACACTATCCAAACTTATTTGCTTCCTGAATTTAGCAATGGAAATCCAGACAGACATGTCGTCTGCTTATACTGAATGACTGCTACTAGGCTCACAATGGCAAGTTCACATGGCATCTTCAATAAATCATATAACTTTGAGCTTTTCATATTTTAATCATGAAACTTCGATCATGAAACTTAGGAAGGATTACTGACATCCAGAAAAACGACGTGACCAAAGATTCTACACATCCGACTCGTGTTCAGGTCACATCTAAACTCAAACCCCCCTCAAAGCATCATTTTAACGAAGAGAATGTTGACAAAGGTCACATACGTTTGTATTTCCAATCACGTATTTAGCCCACAACTGACAACATAAGAACATTTGGTCACTCCCGAGTTGCAAAACTGAATTACCTGTTATAAATGTGAGTCCCCCTGCAAGTTAACCCAAAAAGTCATTCTCAGCCGCTAGCTCCTTAGGTAATGGGCTGAGCGAAACGCTGAGCTCAGAGCGCTAGGGGAACGGGACATCTCTGGGCAATGGGACCCCACTCTAAGCCCTACAGGCACGTCCCTCACATCTAAAACTAGAACTCACCATCGAACGAGTTCAACTATGCTTTGGGGAACATTTACACTGAATGTGGAAAATCAAGACTGTCTTGGAGTGTCCTGATTATACACTTGCCAAAAGCCCGGAGTCCTTGTGGAAAGCAAGCAATGGAACAAACGTGCGGGAGCTGGGGAGCTGAGCAGACTCACGCTTCACTGGCCTCACCACTGGTCCGCTGTGAGCCCTGAGCTTTACAACTGCCTCTCACAGGTGGTGAAACTGAAGCCCGAGAGGTCGCCGGACCGGACAGGTGTTGGCTAAGCCGGGAGAAAGTCTGGGGGCCGCTCGGGAATGCGGTCGAGAACTTGCGCTTGGAGCCAGTTCCTAAAACTATCTCATAACTCAGAAAATTCTATGTGGTTTTTCTTCGGGGACATCATATTTCTCACTTCGTTTTCCTTTTTGCAAAACATATGGGGGTTTCTTTTGGACATTTTCAATCTGACCTACCACCACTTAATTCTGTAAATGTTTTCAGATCGACTTTAACAGATATTCCCCATACACCAAGCAGCAGCAGGAACATGCACATGAGGGGGGTTGAGAAGAGGCGCTAAAACCTAAGAGTACAGGACAAACCGAGGCCCGGAGGGTGACTACCGCTAGGGTGACAGTGGATGGCAGGAAGAGGCTATCAGAAAGGGAAGCCCCATGTGGGCCCCTTTCCCAAATCTCAGCCAATCGCCAATTTCGACTTGTGTTTAAGGTTCTCACGTTCTCATCACCACGAAAGGTGAGTGAGGGAAGATTCCACCTCGATGCTCGTTAAATCTGCCCTCTGTGATCACAGTTTCTCCATCCAGGATGGACACGGACATCCAAGCACCTACCACCGGGAGCGCAGTGTAGCTGTCTGCATTTAACTCGGGAAGAGTCATGTAGTGTGGCTTTCTTAAGTCGTTACGTAGAATTATCAAAACTTTGGCACCAAGGAAACAAAGTTTTTGGTGAAAGTCCAAGGGAGAAAAGATATCAAAATGTAAAAATTCCATTTTTTCCTTTATTCTCCCGTTTTATGAAATCATTTGTTTTTCTTCTTTTTGTCTTCCATTCAGTGATCATTTATTTAGTCATCACGTCCCCAGTGGAGAAGCCAGAGGACTTCAGACTCCACCATGAGGGAGAGAGCTGACATATAATTTCCAGACGTCCATACTGGACCCGAGAGAGCTGTCGAGATGCCTAACTGCCCCATAAGTCACATGTATGAAGCCATGAATCCTTATTTCCTGGATCCAGAAAGTGAATTTTGTCAAGAAAGACTTCCCAATACCATACTTAAGCAGCTTCTTCAGTTCAGCCAAACGCCAGACACATAAGGCAAAGGCCTGAGTCTCAAGGGCTGGAGGTGACTGAAGAAAAGAAGCTGAAAACTGGAAAGAAGGCAAGAGGGGCCACTTTTCAACGCCCCTGAGCTCCCAGGTACATAGGCGTTAGGTCGCAAAGAGAACACAGGTGAGTATTGTTCATGGTCAAAGGGAAAACGGAACGGAGCAAAGGAATTAAAGAAACCAAAGTATCACCACTTTGTCACATCGCCCTCAAGGAAATATGCTTTATTTTCTGGTTTTGTTAAGTGAAATGCTTCTATCGCTAATGTTGCGTTTACTGTCTTCATTTCCATTTTTCCTACTGATATTTCGATTCTCTGGATACATTTTAATGGTGCTACACCAGTACTATGTAACCAAACGGGCATGTATATTGGATGCCAGAAAAGGGTAAGTTATTAGTTCATGTCTTCAGAAACAATAGCATCCTGATTTTAAAATAGGAAAGGCGGAGGAGAAGAAGAAAAGCATGAGCGAGAGCACATCAGAGGCTTCCCTCAGTTCCAGAGGGAAAAACAGGGTAAGCGAGGATGAGGTGATGAACACCTGGGTAGAGAACACACTCTAGATCATTTCGTTCTCCACGCATCACCCCGGCCACTGGGGTCCTTTATCTGCCCAGGCAGGGCTCGTGTACTTCACCTAGTTCAGCATCTTCTCTCAGGAATAATGTTTCAGTGTAAAACAAACAAACAAATAACGACTGATCATCCTTTTAAAATATGGACAAAGTACAGGGTGGAGATGGAGACTTTGCAAATAAAAGCCAGATTTCGGCATCTTCTGTTAAGAGTTTTTAAAAGATGACCTCGATACGTTTTAATGAGCACTTGACTATCAGTATTTCTTTCATTCTTATAATACGACGATAGCCTCGAAACTGTGAGTCTCTGATCCCAGTGAGGCTGTGGAGTTATTACTTTCAGGCAGAAAATCCCCACGTCTATAGACTAAATAATAAAGAAAGAAAGTGACATTTGTATCACTTTTTCAAATGTTTGCAAATGCTTTATAAATAATAAAATATAACTACAGAAGCATTAATGCATATCAGCTTTTAGATTTCTATTTTTCCAATGATTCGACGTAAAAATATAACTACCATAAAACAGAGTAACTAGAAATGCCATACTTATTTTCTTTCAATCAACTAATTCTGATTCTGAGTTCCCATCTCTCTGTATAAGCAGGGAATTCAACCTCTTTTTCCTCTGGATTTCCCTCACCCACACACAGTGCCAGAGTTACACCATCCATTCTCATCTATTTTCCCCAGTGTTTTTGTCAAGTGTGGGATCTTCAGTGAGTCTGGATATTAGGTACTTGGGATCCAGTCTTACTGGGTGCTACTCACTGCTTCTGAGGGCTGGACCTGTAGGAGCAAGACCACAGAGCCCCTTCTACTCTAGGCTTCAAATACAAAGGAAGTAAACTATATAAGGGAACAAACTCGATATTTCTATCAATTATGCTACTATTATTTTGTATCAATCAGGATCTAATTAGGAGACAGAAACCACCCAATAAGTTTAACAGGGAAATTTTAATATAAAGAACGACTATCATAGAGGATTAACTCTTAAGGATTAAAGGATAAAGAAAACTCCAAAGAAAACCTAAGGAATGAAAGAGAGCACCCAATGAAGGAGCAAACTTGACAAGGAGAGCACCCTCCTCCCCAAGGCTGGGATTCTGATCTCACTGGAAAAGGCGTGGTTGCAGCCCACGGGAGGGCGGAGAAATTCTCCGGGCTCACCTGACCCACAGCTGGTCCACACTGGCCGGGCAAAGGTTGGAAGGCAGGGTAGCATGGGCTGAGAGCGGAAAGCTGGAAGCCTCCCACCGGGGTGCTGGTAGACCAAGCTACAGCCTAGGACCTAGGAATCACAGCTGGGGTTAGCAAACAGGAAACACCTCCCCGCACCACCCAGCCTGCAGGAGGCTCAAGGCTGAGAAGCTGACCACTAGGGTGTCTGTAAGACTCACTGAGAGATTAACCTGCAGGGATACTACTGAAACTCAACGGAGGGGGCGCCACGCGGTGTCTCCCATCCACGCCACCAACTGCGGGCCGCAGAATAAAGGTTTTTTTTTTTAAAGAATCACACGAGAACCAGAAAGTGACGCCGAGCTTTCCTTATGTCGGTCTAGCGCCCTCTACTGACAGCGCTTAACGACACGGCAGCTGCAAAGGGGAGGTGCTTACAAGGTCCACTTCTGTCATCAGGTAATGAAGGGTGGATTAGTGCTGAGAGATAAGATATAACTGGCAATAAAAAGATAACCGTCACACATATGTTTTATGTTTCAACCAGGACCTCGGGCTGAGCCCTCATGATCGACACCAGACAGCAGTCAGTTGCCTTCCTCCCTGTTATCTATTTCCAAGACCAGCGTTCCGTCTCTGGTGGATGTCATCTTTGTGGACCATGGTTCCGGCCTTCCCAGGAAGACCTAGAGCAGAGACACTTGTTTTCTCTTCCAGGCCCCAGTCCTTGTGTCACCCCTCCCCCAGAGTCCAGCCTTGTCGCCTGATGCACAGACACCCAACACATTCAACAACCCTCCAATGTGAGGATTAAACTTTCTACAAAGTCTATTTGAGGATTAAAAGACAAAGACTACAAAAAATTACATACATCGCCTACTCAAATTGTCAGTGAAATTCTTATTAAACTCGCTTTTTGGTACAGTCACATATGTAAATGTAACTGCTAAAAGTAGTTCGCATGCTGAACTACACGCTTCTCTGACAAGAAATAAAACTGAATTATGTTGAACCACTGCAGCCATCTACAAAGAACATACTTCATTATTACATAGTATACGCCTGCCTGCCCAAATGTATCAAATTAGTTCCAGTAGAAATAAATTAAATTTGGCACAATTTGTAATTTGAATTAAAAGTCTTCACTGAGATACAAGATTTTTATGAATTTTACTGAGGGAAATAAGTATTGTAAATAAAGAGAAAAAATATTTGCAAACAACACACTCCTATACCATGAAGAGTAAAAATTAAGATTAAAAAAATAAAATTAATGGTTTTCAACAAAGTGATCAGAAGAAAAATACTTAAATAATTTTCCAACACACCAACAAAATATATACATATATATATATATAATAATGAAAAAGGACATTTCATTATGAAAGAGTCAAGAATGCCAAGTACTTCAGAAGAAAGAATAAAAACCTTCCGTGCCTTTCTGAAGAAAAGCTGGCATCCGAGGAACATAATCAAAAACCTTCTTGTAGACGACAGCACTTCGCTCAGTGTCTGACGCTTAGTAGCCTCTCAAAACTATTTGCTGAACCGACCAGAGCTGAAAACCTAACGCATTTTGGCAAACTGACTTTGGTGTATCCAATCATATTTGAAGATAAACACAGTCATGTGTCATGTCTGCCCAGTTTTATCCAGAAGGTTCTGTGCTTGCCGATTTTGTGATTGGCTAGCTCTGCTTGGTTAGAGAGAACTGCTCGTGGCATGTGACTGGAATAGCTCCTCTGTGTGATGTGCAGGGTGGTATCTCCAGTGGAATGTCCTCCGAAGCCCAGAAACACCAGGGCAATTGACTGGGCAGATTAGTATGAGTTAGTGGAAATGACAGAAGGCAGGAGTCTTTGCTAAGCTACGAAGCAGACTGAATTCAGTGAGCATTGTGGAAGCTGATCCCAACCCCATCTAATCAACAACCTGCATGCACGCACACGCGACAGGCTGAGAGGCAGAGGATGCTCACCACCTGGACCAAAAAGTGCATCTAGTCATAAAAGCAGCAGTGGGCATAGTTAGAATGTAGGTAAAAGTCTAGATTCCTCAAAGCTTTACCCATCTATGGGTACACAGAAGGTCACATCAATTGTAAGAATTCAAAACTGCACTGGTCCTGGCCTTCGATTGCCAATTTGAGACCCCTTCATCCTCCAGGCCTGCCTGATGCCCCTCAGTCCTGTCTTGCTATTTCCTCCAGCATCCTCCATCTCCATCATGTGCCCTGTCCCAGCTACACTAGAGCTCTCACGGCTCTTAAATCGTTCTGAGGCAAAATGCTGCAGGATGCCTTACTCTCCACGTGAGGTGCATGTGGGCAAGATCACTAGAGAGGTTCTGTGTCTCTCCACGTCTTACAGAGATTGTCGGTGCACCTCCCGTGACCACAACAGGGAGGCAAGCCACGGCACACATGACAAAACCTGGACACTCCCCTGCAGTGATGGACACTTTCCAACCCGAATTGGCCCTTCTCAGGCTCCAGCAAACACACTCGCCTCGGCCTCTCCCAACATTAGTTTGACACGCCCAAAACCCCAGTATGATCACAAATTCAAATTCTATCCCAGAGGGTTCCTCATAGGTGGGGGTTTCAAGAAGGGGCTGAAAGGGCTAGCCTTCTCTCCCCCCACCCACCCCACAATGATCATCAGTACCCCTCCTCCATATCCTTTGACAAGAAATATCATCTCAGTCTTGTGCTATGCAAGTGCAGCTGCAAGACAAGCCCCCAACAGTACTCTTTTCTAGCTAGACAGCCCTCCGAGGCACATCCGACATAAAACCCTGACACCTCCACCTCCCAGGATGCCCACCCTCTCCCCCACGAAAGAGGCTGCAGTGGGGCCTGTCCAACTCCGCTCATAGATTCAAAGAGACACATCTCAGTTCCTCTTAGATTCGAACTAGGGCCCTCAAGCACCTACAGCCTAACGTCCTGCCACCCACGCCGCCACTAGACACTTTCTGAGCTCGCAGGAGGCAGGAACACAGAGTTCTCCTGAACTCTCACTCCTTGCCTATGCTGTTTTCAAGGTGAACTTTCTAATAAGAATTTTATGGTAATAAAGGACTGGAAGAAATAGATATTCAAAAGATAAGAATTTAAAAGAGTTGCTCACATCTGAATTTCCACTTGGGATATTTAGAGATGCATCTTCCACGCGGAGCAAGAGGAATTAGGAAAAAGGGTTGCCTGGCTTTGATCCAAAATGAGGACCTGAGTTATTTGGAAAGGTTTTTGGTTAGATTTGAGGGGTTTAGGGTTGTTTCGTTCAGTTCGAAGGGCAGTGGTTTTGTTGGTTCGTCGGTCGGTTGGCATTTTAAATCATGAGAACTAGTTTGGTTTTGACAGAGCAACTTTGCCCATAGATGTGCACTTAAAAAAGCAAACAAACTCAGTGACTCAGGACTCAGAGACCAGAGGGGAATATGAAAGATCCAACCATCCCTGTCTTCTAGCACAAACATTAACGGATTATTTTCCCTTGAAGTATTCTAAAGAAAATAAAAAGAAAGGGAGGGAGGGACGGAGAATGGGAGGGAGGAAAGAAGGAAATAAAGAAAAATTGGTTTGTGGGGTTTCACTTTGGACAGGGATGGGGGGACTTCCTTAAAAACATTACTAATACATACCTATATATATAGTGTTCCAAAAGCATAAACAGATGTTGGAGGAGGATTAAGAATTTAGTAATTTGCTCTGTTAAAACTTTAGCTGTGTATAGATCTCTGTTTAGGAAAAATAAATATATAGAGAAAGAAATAAGGAATCGGGTCTAAATTTGGAATAGACAGCTGGGTGGTATGGGCAGAACATTAGGGTGATGGTAGAGTTTCTTTTAAACACAGAAAACAGACTTAGAATTGTACATTTATATTCAGCAAAGAAATAGGAGCACAGCTGTTAACACTCAGATTTGAAACACATTACTGCTTTGGGATTTACTTTTTACTGGACTTCGCAAATTGCTAAAACCAGGACTAATAACCATTCTCTTTGACAATGATTTTCTTCTTTGCTTAGAATGCAGCCCTGTGAGAATGGTGCTTCCCAACCTCTTCTGACCCCAGAGAAGCCCTTAACCCAGCAGTCGGCTTTTGGAAAAGGAGAATAAGAACATCCTTAGCACTGAGCACTACAGAGCAGATCAGGCATTTAACTAGAAAATCAAGTTTCTTTGTCCAAATTCTTCCACTGATCCGAGCAAAACAGAAGAAAATAGTGGTACCGACCACCTAGGGTCGTCGTGACAGTTGTAAGGCACACAACTCTGTGCCTGACACACAGCAGGCATTCACTCAATGTTCCCTCTGACTTTACTTTGCATGCCTGGCCGCTCTATTTTAAAACTTTGCAAGACCATTCTTAGCATTTTCCAATGCTTCTACAAGTGTGGACAATCCCAGCAACCAGAAGCTGCAAAATTCTCATTATCCTACGATGTTATTTATCCCACATGAAAGTCAGAGATTCATCATCAAGGAGAGCTTTAAGCAATGTAGATGCACACATCTCTCTAAACAAATCATCCAGAATAATATCAAGCAACTGTCAAATAAGGGTTTCCTGAACTTTATCGCATCTATCTCAAGCTTCTAAAGGGGAAAACCCCTTTTTCTCAAAGAAAATAGATTTGTTAAAAATCAGATCCCATCAAAAGTCTCCTATTTTAATTCCTAATAAAGAAAAGAAAAACAGTAAACTCTTCTTTAAAGTCATTCCACAAAACAAGGTAAGACCTCTGAAACAGAAACAGTGAAATTTCTTTTGCGTTTGCACAAGTTTCTTCTACTTATTTACCTAAGGAAATATTTTCGTCCACGGTCCATTAATATGCTTGAAAGGATGACAAAGGGAAAAAAAATAAACGTATGACTCAAAACAAGATATATAACATGGAAATGCAAATATTTCATACTCTGTTGCAATATCGTGTCTAGATGGAGGGTTTTTCTTCACTCTACTTCCTCCTCACTGACCAGATTCAGGGTGTAATATTTTCCATTCAAGATCCACAGTAATTTATCGTCAGACTGTCAAGTCCTTCAGCAGCCTGCCTAATATTATGCATCCCAAAGAACTTTGGGGACATCTTATAAGCAGATGACGGAAGACCACGAGGAGCATTGTATAGACGAGGAAACACCTCAGACGGTAAGTCCTGCTCCTCAGAGCCTCTGGCCCCTGCTGCTCTTCAAACGGTCCTTAACTTTTCTCCTTTTTGTAAATATTCATCTTAATTCACTAATCTAAGTTAGGAAAAAATGTGCACATATACTTCCAGTTTTCACAGTATTTACAATAGAAAAAAAATAAAACCACCCAAATATACAAAAGCTGAAAATAGCTTAAATTATGGTATGCCGTCTATGGCCATGCCACCCCGAACAAGATCGATCCCGTCTGATCTCGAAAGCTAAGCAGAGTCGGGCCTGGTTAGTACTTAGATGGGAGACCACCTAGGAAGACCAGGTGCCGTAGGCATAAAAAATTTTTTAAAAATAAGGGATTGTAAGCTGACAAAGTCCGTGCAATCCGTGAGGTCAACCAAGTGTTGCCTTGCCTAAAAAAAAAAAAAAAAATTTAATTAAATAAGTATAAAAAATAAATTAAATTATGGCATGTCAACCCAAGAGACTACCATGAAAACATTTTGAATAATGGTGAAAAGGACTATGGAAAATGGAAAAATCGGAGCTCCTCACATCTTGGCCACCAGGTCTGGATACACAGGCGAATTAACATAGACAATGACTTTACTGGTATCACATTACAACACATCGCATGTTATATTCAATGCCTTTTCTCTTAGGACAATGCACAGGTAAACTGCAATGGACACGGGGCATGAAGGCAGCACTTGCTCCCGCTCCTGTACCTGCAGGGGACGCATTGCCTCAGGTTAGCGGGGCCTCCGATTTTTATTGACTAAACCGGAAGAAGAAATCAAGGGCATTCATGTCTAGCAAGCATATAGCCTTCTCCCCGTGGCCGCACCATCCATTCTGGTTTGGGAAATTAATCATCTAACCATTCCAGAGTAACGTGGTGACATGCTCTCCTGTTGAAACCACTCAGTGACTTTCTCCAGCCCTTTAAGGGCAGGCATTATTGGTCACTTAAAAGCAGTCGAATATGTCAGACAGTTGCTGCATTACCAGACTTCATGGGCTGGCCATCTGTGGACATACCTGGGCATGGCTTGAGCACTCCCCAGAGGCCTTTCTGCTCTAAGGACCAAAAGCTTACTGGAAAAAGACTCGTCTTCAACAAGGAATCGGTGTTTAGAAGCTTGAGTCAAGAAAAAACTCTTTTAGGTTAAAGGGAGGCATAATTATGAGTACGGCCTATCTCTCAGATTGCCCCCCAAAGAGCACCCCAAGAACCTGTTCTCCTGGGCCCTAGAGAGAGTAGGGCTATGAATAAACTTGACGACATTTTTCTAAAAATCTCGGGAAGACATTGCGACACAGTCGTGCTGTCTGAAGATCATGTGGCACAGTGTAGCCTAACTATGGCTGCACCAAACCTATCACCCCGATCGCCATGGCTCCAAACGTCCTCAGGCATGGATAATTAGGAAACACAAAGACCATCTGACGGGCAAAACCTTAGGAGAATCATACTACGAATGTCAAGAAATATGTAAGATTTTCCTACATAACTGATGAACTGCAAAATTACAACCACTCCCTGCCTCTGCTCACACAGAGTCCACCGTCAGTCACCTCAGGAGACACCGTGGCTCCTGTATGAGTGAAAAGCGGTGAACAGAACCCCACAGACAGGACGACCACGTAACTTAACATGCACTTCGGGGACTGCCGAGGAAATGAAAAGCACCGTCGGAATTACGCCGGGACTGTCCCCAGGTAAACCGGTGATCTGACCACCCTGCGTCTGAAGCTGTCGGGGAGACCGCCTGTTTCTCTAACTTTAGCCTTTTGCTCTAATCGGTTTTCTATCCTACGTGTGCTCTTGCTCTTTTAGATACATCTTCAATCACCCGAAGCAAAAACCCAGGTTTTCCCAGACATCTTGGTGAACCCTGCCAACACCGGCAAATCCTACCTAATGATCTTAAATACGCATACACCTGACCTTTCCAGTCTGCACCCTAACTTAATAGAGCTTCAGGGGGACGTTTTCTAAAAGATGCAGGTTATTCGCCACTCAAACCATCCTACCTTAGAGAGCTGCCTCTTGTTTGTTCAGAAAAACAGTTATTAAGTACCAGGCACCCTTCTAGGTACTGGCTGATAAGGCTTTTAACCCATTTCCTGTTTAGGAAGAAAAAAAAGTGTAGCTCACTGCCAGTGTGAATTTAATTTTACAATACATGCTCTTTGAGGCTATAAATCTGACTGGTTTACAATGTGGAAATACAATATAAAAACTGTTCTTGGAGTTATTTCTAAACAGACCTTGTCTCTAATCCTAACGTAACAGAAATGTATACATAAATCGGATTCATCAAATGAATCTTTGGCTAATAACTGTTCGAGAACAACGTTAACATCACATGTAGAAATGCTACGTTTTCTAGGATTTGACATTTTTAGCGATCGAGAATTACCATATTTTGTACATGGAAATACCACTACTAAAACCAGGATGCTATAAATAGAATGATGTCATTTGTTTCCAACGACTATCGATACACTAGAGCAATGCGAAAAAAATAACAAAAGGGAGATATTTCATGGCAAACTTTGGGGGTGAGGTTAGGACCATAATCCATAAATTATCTCAGGATAAATGCTGCAGCCACAGGTGCTGCCGGCAAGTATTCTCGGGGCAAACAGAAAATGGGTTAAAAAGACAGGACTATCACGGAGATCTTACACTCAGTGAGGGAGACAGACGGTGAGGAGTGAGCCCTGTGAGACACCTGGCTAAGATACCATCCCCCATCTGGGGTGGAGGGCGAGTCCACTTCAACAAGAGAGGTCAGGAAGGATGTGTCTGAGAAGGTCACCTCTGATCTGACTGCAGGACAGGCACTGTGCAGTGTGACGAGCCCCTTTCATGGGCCAACGTTAATTTTGTTTCCAGCTTTTCCTGTTTTCTCTCAGTTTGTGTAGACCACACGTGTTAACAGTAGTCAAAGTGACCCACCTTGGTTTTCTCATGAAACGGAAATAATAGAGATGAAAAGCAAAAGAGATTTCCACCGCATGTGCGAGAAAACCATGGGCAGTGGAATAATCACCGTCAGTCAGCATCAGATGGCCGGGGTGCCTGCAATGAGCCCCTCCTGAATCTGGCTTCATCATCGACAAGGTTGTCATGCTCCCCTAGCAGTCCCTGGCTTGGGGACCAGTAAAGGAAGTCTATATACCCAGAGAAATGCTGCGGACCGACAGGCACTCGCTGGACTTAGCTGATCACAATACTTTCCCAGGGCACCTTTGAGCTCATTTTTATGCTAACGCCAGACTGAGAGGCAGTTTTCTGAACGCACAATATTCCTGGCATTATTCCTAGCCTCCATCGGCTGCTGGTCCCACTGACCAATTCATTCTTGTGGTTAGGTTATTCCTAGTGTTCAATATTTATCCTCCTTGCTGGCAGTTTTACACTGAGATTTCTTATTCCGCTGTTCCGGGCTAATTAGAATAATCAAAGCCTGTCTCTTACAAACATGAGCCACAAGTTGTTAAGTCAGCCTCAAGCTGGTTAGGGTGCTTATCATAAGTTTTTTTTGTGGTCCTCCTTTTTTTTCCAAACTCCGGGTCAAGATTGCTGCACGCCTCTCAACTTTATGCAACATGTGATTTTTGGAAATGTAACAAAAAGAAAGTCTGAATAGGCTTTTTTTAGACAGGGCACAGCACGAGCCAAAGGAAATGGAATAATGAAGCCTGTTCGGCTATTCAGGCCAGGTTTGTTACCATGTTCAAATGTGGCTTTTGCCTTTTATAGTATTTAGATCATATCATTGACTCATGTTCCATAAGAACTGATTTGATTTATCCATTATGGCCTATTCCAATCCCCACTTCCTTTCTTACTCACTCTTTCTGTGAACCCTTTGCCCAAAGCCAGTTTGTTATAATGGCATATTTGATTGGACCACTGTTCACAGATAATTTACCCAATTGTCCTTTGTTAACTCTCTTTTGATTGCTTTCAGATGTTTTCTCCTACTTGTCAAGATAGGTAATCTATTTTTCATCCTCTTCTACATACTAAAATTTGATTTGCCATATTGTTTGGATCCTCAATAGAGCGTTTTTGTTTTTTTTTTCAGGTATTCTTACCACTTGATATCCAGGTAATGCCCAATAATAATAGCAAACTCTTAAATGGCACTTACTATATTCCAGGCATTGTTCTAAGCACGTTATATTTATTAATTCATCAAATCCCAACAACCCTAAGAAGTAGATATTAGTATAACACTAGTATAGAAGATAAATGATGTGCTTTCCAGAAAGGAAAACTCTAAGATCAGGAAGACGTAGTAGATAGCTTTGAGCCAGAATGTCTCAAGAACAAAATGGAAAATATTCTGGCATCAGAGACAGTTCAACCACTAAGATGACTAGTTCTTTTGATTTTTCAATAGCTTTCTGTACTGTAAAATAAAAGCAATGTTTGCTCTTAATCAGTAGGCTTACATTTAGCCTAAATTACCATCTTTTAATTAAAATTGTTAGCATGCCTAAAATAGTCACAGAGATGTAAAAGCACAACATAGGGAACATAGTCAATAACGTCGTAATAACTATGTGTGGTATCAGGTGGAGGGAGTACCCTGGAAGTTATATAAATGCCTAATCACCGTGCTGTACACCTGAAATTAATATAATAGTGAATATCAACTATAATCGAAAAATTAAAAAAGAAAAAAAGAAATGTTAACATGTCTTCCTTAAAATTCTAGTGACTTTAGTCATGAGAAATTTTTATATCACTATTTTAACGGCATACTAGCGTTGGCCTTATTTTACAGAAGAAACACACACCAAAAGCAAACGTGGTATTGCAGTGGCTAAGATGGACGTAAATAAACACGCCCTGCCTCTCAATTCAAATCCCTTCCTGAGATGGTGCTGGGGTACAGATATATTCCAGGATTGACAGCTCCTATATTTAGTAACAGTATTCATAAGCACTGTTTAAGACAAGGCAGCAGGCCAACACGTAGTCAGTTATGCTAAGTCTGTCACCAAACCGAGACTTAATTACAGTTTTGGCTCCCAGAAATGGAGTCTTAAGCCGGTCAATCAGGAAGTGCCTGTTCAGCATTAGTTAGATAATCCACCAGACAAACCCCTGCAATCCCCTCTAAGGAAAATAACCTTGCGATAACCAATCCGCTTTTTTGCCTAGAACAACTTCCTTGTTCATGTCTCCTTCTGCCTATAAAGCCTCTTGCCTTTTATGGCTCTTAAGAGTTCCTTTCTATCTTCTATAGTTGATGGTGCCTGATTTACGTCTAAAGCCAATCACATCTTTAAATTTTACTCAGTTGAATTTTTTTTTTTGGATAGCACTTACTATTAAACTAAATTACACTTCATTTGTGGGTGATAAGGACCAGACGTGATATTCCCTGAGCAAAAATTATACTTATTCCTAAAAACCACCCCAGGAAAACGGTGTGAGTTGTGAGAATCACTGATTCCAGTCTTAGATCCCCATAAGACTCTCACTCGTTTCCATTATAACTGAGCTCGCATGTTCAAATACAGAAGCAAGAACGAAGTCACAGAATCTGCAGCTCTTTCATGGAAGTCCCTCTGCCACCACGCGCGCTCAGCCAGAGTTCTGCCCGAGGATACCGGCTTCTGCTAGAGATCCCTCCGCATCACCCTTCCCGCTTAGAACACTCAGAAACCTGAGGCATGTGACTTATTCGCGAAGAGATAGCAAAGCTCAAAAGCAAGAAAGGGTAAGTTCTGGCAGAAAGGCGAGGAAGGAAACTGCAGAGAGCGAGCAGAAAATCATCCAGACGGTTTGTAAACGAGGACGCACAGGAGGGGTGGCCTTGGGCAAGCACCGAGCACCTGGCGCTCCATCCGGATCAAAGGAGCCAATTAGTGGCTGCACTTAGAGCAGAGCCTGGCCCAACATAAGCAATGAGAAAATTAATCAACAAAAACCTCATTTCAAATGGAGCCAAGAGCAAAAGCTGACCCCACAGGAAGAGACCTACCTTGTGACCACAACAGGCAAGAGACTCTCCTCGTGACCCTCAACGGACAGCGGTGCAACCTGACGACCTCAGCGGGAGATGGGGAAAGGCTCCTTCTGGCTCAGTAACGGCTCGGCCAATGGGAGCCCACCAGAACCAGCCAATGAGAAGCCACCACACTTAGTACCTTCGGCTTCCTCCAATGGAATCTTCGTTTACAACAGCCCCTCTCGAGTCTATAAAAAAGCGTTTCCCGCTTGTTTCTCAGCCTTGGTGATGGTTTGCCCTTAGACTGTATGTCCCAAATTGTAAATCTTTTGTTGTTTCTGAATAAACCCATTTTGCTGGAGAAATGACTGACTGTCTATTTTTTTAAAGTCAACAGTAATTTCCTGCTATTCAGCAAGAAGAAAATTGAGCCCAGAAGGAAGAAGACTGTTTAAAGCAATGATGAGTTTAAAACAACTTAAGATGAAGAATCTAAATAAGAACTCAGCTCAGAAATAAAGGTAACTCATTTCTGAGATTACCAAGGTGGGACTAAAATAGTAGATAACAATGGAAGATGATAAGCCAACTCAAAAGGAAATTGAAGCATTTCTAAGCTCACTGTCCTGTTGAGGAGTAGAAAAAGGATACTTACTAACTTTAGACATTGTTCGAAAAATTAAAATTAGAGATATATAGGATATATATTTTTAATATATATTTTAATTATATATCATGTTTTTGAATGGATCAACAAATTGTCATAACCATACAGTGGAATACTGTTCAGTAATAAAATGAAATGAACTCTTGATATGTACAACATAGAGGAATCTGAAAATGATTCTGCTAAATAAAATCAATTATACGAAAAAGTACACACACGGTGTGACTCCTCTGATATAAATTTCTAGAAAATGCAGACTATTCTCTGACAATGGAAAGCAGATCAGAGGGTCCCTGTGAATGAGGAGTCAGAGAGGAGGGATTGCCGCAGGAGATGGTATGGTCACTGAGTACAGTGACCGTTTCGCAAGTGTATAAGTCAAATGACATTGAGAATTAAATACATGCAATGTATTGTGTGTTAATTATACTTCAATAAAACCTGTTTAAAAAAGTTTGGTGTTGGTGAAGAATTGATAAAAGATGAGTGAATAAGAATAGAGAGCCCAGAAATTGACCTATATATAAATATATGTAAAATTGGTGTATGATGAAGATGGCATTACTAACCAGTGGAGAACTGATGAACCAACCTATAAATAGTATTTGAGCAGTTGTCTTTTCACATTGAGAAGTTAAATTAGATGCATACCCCACAAATCAATACCAGACTGATCTAAAACCAAACATGGAAAAAAGAAAAAAGGCTTAAAATTATTAGTATATAGTATAAGAGAATATACTTATGACATAGAGGTAGGCAAGGATCTCTTAAATAAGATGCAAAAAGCATAAATAATAAAAGAGAATATCAATGTTTGACTTTGTCAAATATGAAACTTCAATTTTTCAAAAGATACTATAAACAGAATTAAAAGAGAAGTCAGAGGCTGGGGAAAGGTCTATGCCCTCAGAACAAAGGATTACTATTCAAAAATATACTTTTAAAAAACTGACAATGACTAGGCAATCCTCAGAGGGAGGAATCCAAACAGTGAACAAACAAATAAAAAAATGCTCAACTCCTCTGGTAGGGAAGTGCAAATCAAAAATAGTACTTCTCACTCAGCAGACCAGCAAAGATTTAAGATGTGAAAATACCAAGAGTTGAGAAGGATATGGAGAAATGATTCTCATACGATCCCAAGGGTAAATTTTGAACAATTGCCTTAGAGAGCAGGTCGTCACTATCCAATAAAATTGAAAACATGTTTATCTTCAAACTCAGGGATTTTATTTGGTGGGGAGGAAAAGAGGAGAGTAGCAAGAGTCTGGTAAGTTTGCGCCATTTGTGTTCCCTGAAAGATCTAGACCGCCTTCACGAGTTCCAAATTTTAAGTAACTCACTTTCCCACCATGCTGAGCAAGGAGATGGGGCCAGAACTGGGGGCTCAGAAAATAAGAAGGAAAAGGCCATTCTGTTACAGCTCTGACTTCTACTACTCGCTGATCGACATTGCCTCTTCAGAATCTTGACAGACGTTCCTCTCTTCCTGCTGCACTCTGCCCTTCTGTGTGACTAGGCCCATTTCATCGCATGTTTGTGACCGTGGCCACACACTGCTCAGCCCTGACAGGCGATGAGTCTTAGAGTCTTAGCACAAGATATTAGCAACAGGCCTTGGCATCATGTTTGATCAAGTAAAACTAGGGGAGTTTTCATCCTCACCAGCAGAACTAAATAGCCTTTCCACAAGAAAATAAACAATCCAACTTTTTCCATTTGTAGAAAACAGCAAAGACAATTTTGTCAGTCTGTGGTATCAAGCTTGCTGGTCTCATGTGACAATTACCTCACCGACCCGCCCTTGTTACAGCTGAAAGTTGGAGATGCTCCCTCGTCAGGGAGCTGGGCCGGTGCCAGCATACCCACATTCGTCACCCCGTGGCCCTTGGAGTGGCTCGATGTGGGTGTGGGATGGAGCAGAGCCCACAGCCACACAGAGGTGGAGCCCACAGCTTTGACCTCACCCGTGCCCTGCCATGGCCCGCAGAGCTAACCAGCCCCAGCTCCTTATTCCAAGGAGAGGGACATTAACCTTTTCATCATTCTATCATTTACAACACAAAATTACAAATGTCCCTGCGCACCCATCATTGTCAAAAGGATTGTCTTTAAATGTTTGTTTCATATTTATTTATTGAGGCCAACATTTATTGATGGATTTTCTATCGCTGAGAAAGTGTATGCAATCGTGTGCCTCATAACAACGTTTTGGTCAAAGACAGATCATACATACGATGGTGGTCCCATAATGTTGTAATGAAGTATAAGCAAAACGTTTGTTTTCAACGTTGAAAGGGAAAGCTGGACCGGACTATGAAGCTGAATGTACTGCCAGCTCTGGGTGGGTTAAACAGACGAGGCTCAGCGTTCTGTACACCTGTCCTTTGGTCGCCCTCTGCTGGGCCCCAGGGTTGGTGAAGGAGCTAGAGGTGTGGGCGGAGCAGGAGGGGAGCCTGGGAGCCTGGGAGCCTGCTCCCGCCCGGCCCTGTGCACGTGCCTTGTACACACACACACACACACACACACACACACACACACACACACACTTTATCTTTTATACTGCATTTTTACTGTGCCTTTTCTATGTTTAGATACACAAATATTATCTGTTGTGTTACAAATTGCCTACAGCAGTCAGTGCAGTAACATGCCATGCAGGTTGGTAGCCCAGGAGCAATAGGCCATGCCACAGAGCCTAGGCATGTAGCGGGCCAGACCATTGAGGTTTGCATGAGTGCGCTCTGTGATGTTCACACGATGACGAAATCACCTAAGGATGCGTTTCTCTGAACATATCCACATTGTTTAGCGATATATGACTGCATATAAACAGGTTCATTACTAATTCATTTCCACAGTTCAACAGAGTCAGTGTTTAGAGGGAAAATAAATTTGCAAGTTCTTCACTTGTCTGCCGTTTTTTTTCCTCTCTCCAGTTTTCCTTTGCGACTTTGAGGATCAGATGGTTCCAGAAGGCAAACAAAAGGGTTTCAATTTAGGGTAATATAACTAATCTCCAGTGGATAGAATAATGCACGCATCAGTTTTTACTGGCCTTGACTTTCAGCCGATAACCTCTAGAGCATCAGCTATCACAAAAACACAGTGACGATTGGTGTCACCAAGGGTGTAGCTTCACTCCCACACCACCGCTTCATTCCAGGACACTATCTACCTGGGGGAGCAGGACCAATAGGTCTCCAGTTATAGAAGAACTCAAGTGTCCTTAGAATGACCCATATTTCTAATTTATTCCAGCAATGATGCAGTGCCCTCTGGGAATCAGATGCCTGCCAGGCTGAGCTGGTCATCATCCAACTCTTATTTAATCTGAACCCTTTACCATTGTCAGCTCAGACCCAAGCATGAGCAGGCAGAGCTGTCAGGACGAGGGCCTCCTAGAAGAGTCTCTAGGTTACCATGTACAAATTTAAAAGGGTCCTGATGTGGTAGACAAGGCTCAGGGCTGGACCACAGCCCTGAATTTTATTTTACCTGAATATCTCAGTTTAAAAGCAGACAATCCCTTCCCAATATTTTCTAATTCTAGAATTAACTCTACAAGATGCCAGTTAATGAGATATTGACTAAAAGAATCCATTTAAACTTAATAAATACAACCATCCTGAAAAGCATTGGCCCCAGCTGAGCTGGTGAGAAAAAATACAATCTGAAATAGAACGAGAAGAAAAATGCAACAGCCTTAGAGTGAAAACTGATAACAACAAAATATATATGTACCATGAACTCCTAAGTGGCTTGAGTAATGGAGGAAAAGATCACAGATTAACCCAAATTAGTCACACCATGCTACAAAAGGATTACTATAACAAGTAATTATTTAAAATTAAATTCTTCACCAGAGTTAACTCAAAACAGATTATAGACCTAAATGTAAAGTACAAAACTACAAAGCTTCTAGAAGAAAATATAGCATAGAATCTATGTGACGTTAGATTTGGCAATGACTCTTTAGATACAACACCAAAAAGTGTAATCTATAAAATAAAAATTGATAAATTGGACTTCATTTAAATTTTAAAAACTCCAGATCTGGAAAAGACGCTGTTAAGAGAATGAAAAAAACAAGCCACAGACAGTGAGAAAATATTTGCAAAACATATATCTGAGAAAGAACTTGAACCCAAAATAAATAAAGAACTTTTAAAACTCAAAAATAAGAAAACAAATCAATTAAAAGCTGTGCAAAAGATCTGAACAGCCACTTCACCAAAGTAGATACAGAAATGGTAAATGAGCATATGAAAAGACGCTCAACACCATTTATAATTAGGAAATAAATAATTAAATCAACAGTGAGAGACCCACCATGTACTTATTAGAATGACCAAATTCCAAAACGCTGACAATCACCAAATGCTGACAAGGACGTGGAGCAACAGGAACTCTCAATCATTGCTGCTGGACATGCAAAACGGTGCAGACGGTTGGAAGACAGTTCAGCAGTGTCTTACGAAGGTAAACACAGTCTTACCATATGACCCAGGAACACACTCTCAGGTAGTTCACCAATTGACTTGAAAACTTGTGTCTGGACAAACGCCTGCACTTGAATGCTCGCGGATGTGTACACCACCAAGATGTTCTTCAACAGGTGAAAGGAGCCACAAACTTTGGCACATCTGTACGGTAGACTATTAATCAGTGATTTTAAGAAAGGGATCTCAATCCCTCACAAAAAAACACTGAGAGCCATCCACTGTTTGAGGTGGATGACACCTTGTGCAGGTGTCATCTACACAGGGATCCCTTTTAAGGAGACCTCGGGTGCACTTCTTGTCAGCATGTTTCACTTCTGGTTCCTGGAAACACACACCTTCGCCCTGCCGTTGAGTACGCCCCTCGCTCTGTACTGACTTACTGGCCAGAGCAACGGCAATAAGTATCTGCTGCTTCAAGCCACCCAGCATGTGGTATTTTGTTACAGCAGCCCAGGAACCTAATTCACCCCCTCTGTCACCTGGTTCGAGGTGGGGACATTAGTCCCACCCTTTCCTGATTGAGGGGGAAATGCCACAGCAATCCCACCACTCTCTCCAGAAAACTCCTCTGCATCATGACTTGCACTTCACTTCATGTCGAGGCTGGAGGTGGGCGACGCTTCCAGAACTGATCTGGGACCAGTCCCCTTCAAGTCCCACATGCGCAGTCCCCACCCCACTTCACAACATGGGAGCACTCGGCACTTGGGTTTTGTTTTTGGCTTTAGGGCCATTGATGAAACCGAAACTAAAAAAGTCCCATTGTAACATCCCACTGCATATTATCTTCAATGCAACCCATCTCATTAGCTGAATTTCTTCATTGCTTCTTAATTTAATCAGCATGTTCCGGTCAGAGTAATCCCCTGCCTATGTCCATAAATACAGCCAACTTACAGACAACTGGTGGGGCCACATAACCCCACCAGCATCTTCAGCCCCACTCTGCAACCCATTCTAGAGCAAGGCAGGAGGAGACGAAGCTCCGATGTCATATCCCATCCATTTCATAGGAAAGCGGTTTCTTGTTCAGTATCCTCGGGTTTCTAGAATCAAGATCAATGCTCCCATCTGAGGTGTCCCGTGTCCCACCACATTCTTTCCCCAGCACTTTTAGGGACAAAAATCCCTCACCCCCACTCTGGTTCTCCCAACCACAGTGACTGGGTTCTTGTCTCGGAACTCGGCCCCACGAGATTAGGTTCGCAACATCTCTGCCCAAAGCCGCCACTTGCTCTTTGAAGAGAAAGCCTGGGGGTTGGATTGGGTTTGTGCCTTTTGCTAAGGAGTAGTATTCATGTCTCACCTGTCTTCTCTCCCGTCCCGCCCCATCCCGTGGCAAATATTCTGGAAAACTCTCCTCGAGTGTTGCAGCAGTGGACTTTGATGGATGGTGCCTGCCCCAGGGAGGGCTCCAACTGGTCTACGCTGAGCAATTGTAATCCGACCCTCTTAGCAGAGCTTAGTTTAGGAACCCAGGCGTAAGCTCATCGGCGAACAGACTGGTTCAGAAACAGGCAAGTGGTTCAGTTGTAAACCAAAGCGATGCGAGAAATTTGGGGTTCTGGGTTTTTCACTTTTCGGAGAATCCAAGACATTCCTCTCTGCTGCTGGAGGTGAACAGAGAGGCATGAAGCCCTGACTGAGTGGCAGCCAAACCACAACTACCCAGAAGACGAGCCTTTGCGTGAAGCTGGTATTGTGAATGTCAGATCAAACAGACAGAAAACACCTGGACCCTTGCAGACCACACCGAGCCGCCCAATCCATCAGCCCTGAAGTCCTCAGACTTCTGTTACATGAGCCCTTCAATGCCTTTATCAGTTAGGCCAGTGTGAATTGGGACTCTTTCGGCAACTAAAACATCCTAACCGATCCATTCTTAATTGGGACCAAACTTCAGTCTCATGGCTCAACACACTTGTCACTAAATGTTCAGCTGAGTGTATGTGTTTGTCTATATACCCGTATAAACCTCGAAAAATGTAAAACGCAAATTGAAACTTCTAACATGATGTTTACGTTTGTACTTGCATACCCTGCAATATGCCGACAGATTAAATAGTGACGTACAAAATAAATATTGTATAACTGCAAGTACACACACACATAAATACAGCCAACAGCGTGATCTTAACTAAGAGGGAAGAAAAATCAGTGTTTGGGGCATATAATGTCAATTTATCAAAATTACTTTAATGGAATCTCTCTGTGGCGGTGAAGCTTAAATGCTTGGAAGTGAAGTTTTAGGATAAGGTTTTAAAAGTCATCCTAATAACCATTAGGAGCCTAATAAAAATAGTGATCAAAATTTATAGTAAACAGGCCTGACACTGAGGATATCACACTGGCAAACATGCCACATGAGTAAATATGTCTGTTAGCTATGTTACACCATAGCCAGGCCTACACAATGCCAAATATCTGGTTGAAAACTAAAAATTATCAAATAATAACAGCGTCTTCGAATAGTCATAGATTTGGAATATGAAATAGAAATTCATGTTTTATGTTAAAGTTTTTATTTCACGGTCTAACTATAATACAATTTTGGTCTTTATCAAGGTCAGAATTAAATTTAAAAACTAAATATTAACGTTTGTGTATTTTACTAATTAATATATAATATATTTTATTTATAAGCCACTAGAATTGCTGATTAAATAGAACTAGAAAATAAAACATGAAATCGAATTTGAAATTGTGTTAATGTGGTCATCTAAATATTGAAGCTCTCATACATTTTCGAGATGTAGATTGCACATTAATTTTACAATTTGATTTTGAAACAAATCTATTTCACATGTTCACAGATGTTAGAGTTCAAAAACTCAAATTTAAGACAAATACATTCTCTGGCAATAGCAAAGTATATATTGTATATTTGAAGAATTCATAAAGCACTTTAGAAACATTAGTGTAAAGTCAAGAAAAAAAATAACGACATTTTAACTGAAGTTTGCCTAGTGGCAATTACTGAAGACTGAAAACAGATCTAAACAATCTAAACAAATCTAAACAAACATCAGTAAGTTTTACATAAACTATCTAATAGTCTAAAATATAACAAATCGGTAAACACCATAACCAAAGAAAATTTTTAAATATTTGACTTAAATGGAAAATAAAAAGCAATAATCTTGGCATTTGCCCAACACATGCATTCTCAAATTCTTGTATTTATTTACCAGAACTACATAGTATCTTTCATCTAAAGTTCAACTTAATGTTAAAATTTTTTAAAATAACCAGAGGCAAACACACAGCCTGATTCTCCTCAAAGATCTCTAGAAGAGATTACATACTCATCACAATTTAAAAGAAACAATTACATTTAAAGAATAATTCCTCTGTCTCTAACACACATCTAACATACGCACGCACGCACGAATTAAAAATACCAAATTGATTATCTGGGTCTGAATGAATAGGCAATAAGTAACTATTTATCCTAACATTTTTAAGCTACAGTCTTTTCATATATTTTTGGATACTCTCAAGTTTTTCTACACAAATTAGTAAAGTGTTTTTTTCATTTCAGTAGTAATGCAAGAAAATCTTAATATAAATGCTCCCTGGGCCATTTGGAAGTCTGCTTTATGTCTGAGGACGGCAAGACAATTTTGCTTGCGGTGCGTTTAACATGGTCATCGGGTAACTGCACTTTAAGTTTGGTGAGCTAAGCAGAAATGAACTCAGATGAATGAGGCATTTTTAACCCAGTAAAGGTAAAAGGTATATTGCATTGCAGATGGCAAGAGGAATATATATTTTGCAATATTTTGAGTAAAGGACAATGTTAGGAGAATTGGATTGCCTCAGGGAATGGCGTGGAAGCCTGCCAAGAAAAACACAGAAGCTGGGGAGTAAGAGGTTTACCTGAGGGGGTGAGGGGGTTCAGTTTCACTGCCGCTGTCCACTTGGATTGTGTCTCACACTTGTGTTTGCATTAAAGAATTTTATAGTTGTATAAGATCTATAAAATCAGAGTTCGTAGGTAGGTTTGTATTTTTACATATTCATATTAAATATGATAAAAATCATTTAAGTTTAAAAAAATAAAACATTCAACTGAGTCTCCTAAATTCTATCATTTACACACACACACACAAAACAGGTTTTCTGATGAATCTTACCATGCCTCTAAAATCTTCTTTTCTGATTTTCCAGCAAATGGGCAGAGCGGGATCATTTCAGACAATTGCTAAATCCTGGCAAAAGCTGTGCCCCAGGGCCCACATCTGGCTGGCATAAAATTCATCTCGCAATGTATTCTTAAATAGATTTTTATCCAATAATATTGCCTATAGCTCTCTGAACAGAGGTTTCATAATACGTGGCTCTAGCAGCATTGCAGTAAAGAAAGTAGAAATTATTGCACCAATTCAATGTATTCAATCATCCAACCAATATTTATCAAGCATCCAGGGCAGTGTAGTGAGTTCTGAGGACACAACGCTGATTTTTAAAACAAAGATCAGGTCTACGGCCTTTCCACCCTGAACAAGCCCGATCCCGCCTCATCTCAGAAGCTAAGCAGGGTCGGGCCTGGTTAGTACTTGATCCCGTCTGATCTCGGAAGCTAAGCAGGGTCAGGCCTGGTTAGTACTTGAATGGGAGACCACCTAGGAAGACCAGGTTCTGTAAGCGTAAAAAAAAAATAAAAATAAGGGATTGTAAACTGACAAGGTCATTGCAATCTGTGAGGTCAACCAAGAGTTGTCTCGCCTAAAAAAAAAAACAAAGATCAGGTAATCTGCCAATGACCACACAGGTACCAAGAAGAACAGCCAGGATTAGAACAGGGTTCAAACGAGAAAAACACATCTGTCCCCAGAGCCTACACTCTCAACCAGTGTCACACACTGCTCACCTGTTCAATAAATGGTGGTCTACACAGACCAAAAGAATGCAGGGCACGTGGGCAGCAATCAATGGGCTGCCTAGTCCAAGCGTGATTTTTTAGGGGAACCAGCAAACTCTAGAGAGCAGATGGACTGCACCCCCTTTGTCATACTCATAATCATAACACAAGCAGAAATATTGGTCAGCAGAGAGTTTGAGATGATACTCTGAAAACCATCTGGAGTGCAAATTATATACTGCAAATTACTGGCCCGTTCACACCCCTTCACGGTCACCTGGGTTGAGATGGAGTTTGTAGAATAAACTAGAACGTGCATAAACAGAAGGCCACTCACTCCACAAGGAGGCACCCCGGGGGATTGCGGGAGGCAGGGCCATTGTCTTCTCCAGAGGACAGTTCTGGGTCCACTTCAACACAGAGACAAATGGACCCTTGAAGTCCAAGTTGGAGCCCATAAAGGATACCCACAATAATTCCCACCAGGTAAGTGTTTTTAAAGGACTCTTACTCACCAAATGTTATTTGTAGCCATTTGAAAAAAAATCTTAGTGAAAGACCAGTAATGTCTCAAAACATTTTAACTTTCAAGAAGCTTAAATGAATTGAACTATGTAATGTGGTTAGCAATGAGCCTTTAAAATGACCGTCCGGGTTTTCAAAGAGCATATCTTTTGTTATGCTCTCTGATAATAAATAATTAGATGTCTATCAAGACAGCTCCATAGTAAAACCATGTCATCAGTATATGGGATAATGCTTTCTATTCCATTTTCCACAACTAAGGACATCTGCCATCTAGACTGAGAAAAATGCTAGACTAACATGTGACAAGAATATAATTATGGGAAAGATCTATTAAGTATCCCTTTTTTAAACTGAGCATGTGCTAAGCGTCAAGCCCTGTGATAAGTTTTAGGGACACAAAATGAATAAAGACTTGATTCTCACCCTGGAGAAACTCAAAGCTTCGTGGAGAGAACAGATCTAGAAGTGAATTGTTACAGCATAAACCAGTAAGTACCAGAAAGAGAAGAGAACAGGGAATAGAGACAAAAGGACCAGTATGGCCCGAAGTGTCAAAAACAGGCACCATTACACCAAACCTTAAAGAGGAAGTGGATTTTCCCAGGAAGAAAAAGAGGTGGAAGGAACAAATGAAATATCTAAAGAAATAAGAATTATAACCTATACCAATCTGATTGCCTTCTCGTGGGAAGAAAGAAACTCCTTGGCTGGAAGTAGAGGAAGTAAAATCAATATGTGACATCACGATTGACACCCACACGCCCTCTTCCTCAACCGCGATTGGGGTGCTCTTTAAAATGGCTGAAAACCGAGGATGGCAGTCGCATCACCTACATAAGTCAGGACAAAGGATTTGAAAGAAAGAAATGAAACGAGCTCTTGCCTAAAGGAAATAATAATTTGGGGGCGGGGGTGGGGGGCGATGCTTAAGAAACAAACAGGAGCACCGATCGTGGTGAATTGAATTCGGCAGACCGCAGAAACCTCCGGCGCATTTCGAAGTCTCCTGTCGGAACCTTTACAAGACTAGCACGTAGGCTAACGACCCAGCCCAAGCGTATCGGAGACACAAAGAAGCTGCTCCCTGTCACAGTTTGCACAGGGTCTGTGATGCCCAGACCTTCCAACTAACTACACGATGGCAGCGTCTAAGGCAGAAACGTGTAGAAACACTGCCACCTACTGGTTTTAGAGCAAATATATTTAGGGTCATAGAAAAAAAGACAAACCCGCGGTTTCCTCCTGATGGGGAAAAACAGGGCTTTACCGGGATTGACCTTTAAAGTCTGCTGGAGAGCGTGGGAAACGGGCCTTTTAACCTTGACGCCGCATACGAGTGAAATCTGAGACAAAGGGCAGAGGGCGGATGGATGGCTCTGAGCTTCAGAGGAGCCCAGGGCACACTCTAGAATGAGGAGTTTGAGAGGAAGGCATAAATTTAGGGGGCACGATAAAGGCGCAATAAATTTCCACTTCCCACCCCACTCCCAGAAGCCTTGGAGAAGATGACTCTTCTATGACAGAGAAGAAATGGGAAAACTGGCCCCAAGCATAAGACACCATGCCAGGAACCTAGAGAAGACTGCTAGCGAGGTCTAAGCCAGTTCGCAGGGCAGCTCTGCGGGATTTAAGCAGACGCCACGCCACACCAGGGCAGAAGACATTTGGGACAGGGTGCAGCCCAGCTCTTACCTTCCTAGTCTGACACCCTTGTAGGGCACAGCTTGCCAATCACATGCAGAGGCGCTGGCTATTGGTAAGTGTCCCTATGCTGGTGGTAAACATTTAACCACCTACGAGTTATTTGTTGTTCATTTGTTAACTCTGTTTCTACAAAACTAAACATACTCTCACTATATCCAGCAATCACTAACCTTGGTATTTACTGAAATTAGTTAAAATGTATGTCCACACAAAAACCTGCATGAAGATGTTTACAGCAGTTTTAATTAATCATAATTGCCAAAACTTGAACGTATCAAATGTCCAGACAATGGACTATTATTCAATGCTAAAGAAATGAGCTATCAAGCCATGAAAATATGAAAAGCGTATTACTAAGTGACATACCGTATGATTCCCACTCTATGGCATTCTGGAAAAGATAAAACTCTGGAGGCAACGGAAGGATCAGTGGTTGCCAGGGGTTGGGGGAAGGGACGGAGAGGTGGAGCACAGAGGATTTTTGAGCTTAGTGAATCTACTCTATACTCAACCCTGGCAGCACATTCGAGTCACCTTAGGGAAACTTTGCACAGGGAACGATGCCCAGGTCTGGGCACAGGTGTATTTCAAAAGTTTCCCAGGCGACCGTAGTGCACATCCAGGGTTGAAACCATGATCGGAGCCCAGCGATGGAGAGGGACCAGCCCAGAGAAGCATGGACTGGAGCAGGTGCATGCGTATCACGTTGCCCCTGTGCAGGGCTGCTTGCCGTGGTACCTGCTGCCCGTGCCGCTCAGCGCCTGGGGCCGCGATGGCCTCTGCCCACCGAGGGTCCGGGCTTCCCTTGCAGAGTGCGAAGATGTTGTGGGAGGTGGCTGCCCAACCAGGCACTGCTTTCCTTAGCCCCGCTTACATCTTCACGGGGCCACAGCGTGAGACCTGTACTGTGACCAGAGGTGCTTAGGAAGTGGGTAAGCCTTAACTTTCTGGTGTCCCTTCCGCTGGCTTGCTGGGCATGAGTGCTATGATTCTGGAAGCCATTTGTTGAAGGTGGCAGAGACATGGAAGAGAAGATGTCTGTGTCCTAGAATCACTGCTTCTAGGAGAGCTACGTGATCAAGATCAGCAGGTTATGGGAGCAAGGAGTAGCATTTAATGAGCTAAGGCACAGAAATACTGAGAACCATTGGTTTAAACAAAGGAAAGCACTTAATAGTTTTCAGTGATAAAGAGAGGAACCAACTGTCTCAAAATTCTGGTCTTAAAAATTTGAGAGAAGAGCTTCGATCAGCCCATCTGAGACCACGGAGTATCGCCAGAGGGATGGGTTTGTGAAGAACTTGTCACACACAGCTACACACGTCTACCACTGGATGTGGGGCGCTGGGTCCTTGGAGGCGTGGGGCGAGTCCCCGAAGGTGGCAGTGTGACCGGCGGAGGGGAGGGGAGAAAGCCCTGTGAGCACAGCACTGATCAAGAGTTTGTCTCTGAAGGGAACACGCGATGTAAGAGGCCTTTCCCAGAAGATCTAAGCTGGTGCATAAACGAAAAGGGGGCTCGGCTGACAAAGAAAGGCCTGGAGAAGGGGTATCACTCTGTGGGGGAAGGGTGCGAAGGCCCGGAGTGAGAAAATGGGTCAAAGTACACACTGTGTGTAAGCCAGATGTCCCATGTTGTCTGAAAATTCTCACGTTCAAACGAACAAAAAATCCCAATTGACAGTTTGGTGGCTCAGTGTCGAAAATAGAAATAAAGCCACACACCTTTCTACCCGCTCTCTCTGCAGAGAGGGACGCATTCACTTTTGGCTCGTCCCAGGAGTTCTCACAGAAAGCCTGAACCAAATCGAAATAGGCTTTTTAGAAGAAATTGTTTCCGTAAACATTTGTATACTTCAGTACTAGGAAGAAAATGAAAGGATCCATTTAAAACATGTACCGGGAAGTAAACCTAAACAACGGTGGAACCACTTTATAAAAGCAGGGGATTTCAGCTTTTTCCCAAATGAAGCTTTTTTCCCCCAACTTATAACGGCATTCTTTCAGAATATCTCACACCATCGTGCAAAGAACTCCAAAGCAAGCAGAGGGTCCCACAACGGGCCGTTTGATCCAGGGGCAGTGCTGGCTGAATCCGCCCCTGCACCTGTGTCCTCCAGGCCTTTCCTGCGGGGAGGGGTGGCTGAATCACACAAGATAAAAATCGGGAAGACATTAAACTGCTAGTATAGCTGCACCTGAAGGTGCTGACTACGTGCCAGATGCCGTCCTAGGCACCTCAGACGTATTAGGGCATCTAAAACTCACAACGATCTGTTATCGCTAGCTGAAGAAGCTGAGGCACAGACACATGAAACAAACTGCTCAACGTCCCAAAGCAGTGTAGAGACTGGCTGTTCCCAAAACCTGTTTCTTCTTCCTGGGCACGGGAGGGGAGCCAAACTGAACGTCCCAGCCTCCCTGGCCACCACGCACTTTGTTGTCACCGGTGAAGGAGCAGAAGCGTAGGCACCATCCTGGCTCCTGGCCCACAAAACTCCTTACTGGAGAGGTCCTCAGCCTCACTGACACGCTACCAGCTCACTGGAGATGACAAGTGCTCCCTGGATGGCACATTGGCATGTGGCAAAGCAGCGAGAATGGAAAAGCCTGGATCTCGAATCTCCACTTGGAGGAAAACCCCCTGCTAACCAGAAACGCTCACTGTACACTTTGCATGGGTGAAAAAGTTCTGTGTTTGGGCCATTATGTATTTGGGGTTTGTTATCAAAGAAGCAATTTGTTTGTTACACAATTGAAAATTAGGGCCTGGAAGTGGGTGTTGCCACAGCCTGGCTCTGCAGCCGGTGCTACACCACTCCCTGTGAGCCAACGAGAGGTAGCATTATGAAACGCTGCTGGTCTCATCCCCTACATACTGACGGGGACTAGGACCTAAGAAGGCTCTTTTGGGTTTTGCGTCCTGGTACCCTCCCCGAGCCCCAGTCAAAGACGGAGCCAACTGTGAACACTACTAGCAAGTATTCTATTGGTTGGAGGACACTGTGTAAAGGCTACAAATTGGAAGCCTTTTGTAAACGACATGACCATTTAATGCCATCAGTGTGCATTTTTCCACCATAATTTTAGTCAATACACAAATAAATGCATAAAATGCCGGAGTTGGCACCTATGATTTTCCCTCGATTCATTTTACTTGAAAGGAATGGGGCCCAAATGAGGCATGCTGGCCAGCAGCACACAGGCACTGAGGAAAAGCACCAGGCCCAGGACCCAGGCCTCCCAGAACCTAGTTCCCCATCTTTCTGCGCCCCGTGCAAAGGCGAGCCGCAGGGAGAGGAGCAAACGTGAAGGCCCCGCAGTCACAGCACCTGTCACACAGCTCTGTGGATTTTGGTGTGTTAACTTCTGAGCCTCGGCGATACCCATTTGTAACACAACACTATCAAATCACGTCATTTAATAAAAGTATTTGAATATGGGCCCAGAATGCGTGCTCGGTACCAGGGACACACAAAGGAGCAAGAACCTTCTGCCAGGGCCTTCCCGGAGCTAACGCTTTAGTGAGCGCAGAAAGAAACATGGAATTGTCACCAAGTGGCACGTGAAGTACCAGGGCCACAATGGGACACACCCAAAGTAAAATGACGGGCGTGAGGCAGAAACGCGAAAGCATTCCTTCTCTCCCCTTCACACTAAACTGAGACGTCTTCCTTTTTTCAAAACTGCAGCAGCCCAGGAAGCGCACTGGCTACGCCCGCACTTCCAACCCCAGAGTGAAGAAAACATCGCCAGTCCAGAACCTCGTGTAAAACACAGCTCGCGCTCAGTGTCCGGTTACCTTCTTTCCTGGAGTCAAGTTCTATGTCTGGTTAATGTTCTCAGGTGTTATGACTTTATAATTTAGTATATAAAATGCTATGCTATTACAGTATCAGATGATGTCACTGCAGACGTGACTGGAGAAAACAGTTCACATGCCTTCTGAGTTTTACGAGTAAAATTTCAATTATTTCTTTCCCACAGTAAAAGTGATAAAGTCATGTAGTACTAACGTTTTGACACGCACGCATAACACAGACCTCTTTTGATGGCTGAGAGATTCCTTTATTAACAATCGAAAAACTTCACACTTACAATAGGAAAATAAATGTTTCTTTAATGAATAATAAAGTGAAAACTATCCAGGACCTTATAGGATTTTTATATGTACTATGCATATTTTAGAAGACAAGACATTAGCTTGCTGGATCATCAGGGTATGGCTGAAAATGAGAGATGGTAATTTATAAAAGTTATCGAATAACTTTTCCAAACAGTAGTTTAAGTACCTCTGTAATTAAAACAGGAAATAAAATTTGTATTTATACCTAGTTTTAGATAAGTCCCCAACAGACATTGATCTTAATTTTGTGATTTGGATGTTACTTTTTTAAAGGTACTTGACAGAAATTCAAATCTCCTTTTAAGATCTCGAGTTTGAAGTGTGCAATAAAGCTGTAATTTCCCAGCATCGAAGTGGAATTATTCCACGGCAGTTCGAGCAACAGATGCCATTTCATGGACATGGTGTTCTGTGTCCTGCTCCTCTGAGTGCTAACCATGCTCATGCTAAGGTTTGTGAAGCACATCTAGGCTCAAAAGGGCACTGTCGCAAACATCCTCCGTGGACAAACAATATGTTCTTTTCAGAAGAAATGGCTATTTTTATCTTTACTGTTTCTTTTCTATTATGAAAGACAGAGTTAAACAGAATCTTATTTTCCTCCAAATGATTGAAACCTTTAAATTATCTTAGTCTCTTAAAATCTATCTGACAGGGAGGAAAAAGCAAAACCTTATTGAGAAAGGTGAGCTTTCCCTCGGTCCCTCTACACAAAGCCAAAGCAAAAACGCGGGCCCACAGAAATTTCTACGTTGATTTTTTTTGAAATCTTAAAGCTTAATAAGAATCAAAAAGCCTTATATAAATCAGTAGTGTCTGCATATCTTTGTTAGTTCCATACGTACCATGATCTAGCAGACTACCCATCAAAAGCCCATCTTTCAAAAGGTCCCACTTTTCTAGATGGTCTATTTAAAGGGTTCATTGCCTTGTGTATAAGTAAAGAGGCATATATATTATATATGTAAGCAGTAATCACATGGCTCCCATGTGCACTCCATGAAAGTCATTTTTACACAATGTACAAAGACCATCAAAGTCTCTGAAGTACTTTCAATCCATAAGCATAAACATATACACACACAAAGTTATCATCATTCTCATCGACACTCTTCAGAAAACCTAAAAGCTATTCCAATTGAATTCTAAAAGAAAAGTGCCTGGAATTTAATGCTTTTTTAAACTTCAGTCTTCAATATTGAAATTGCTAAGTTACTCCATTTTTCCATAAAAAAAAAAGAAAGTAAAGTGGGGGGGGGGGAATATTTAAAAAATATAAACTTGGGAAAACATCCTGTTACCTAATAGGTTTAAGAGAAAACCTTTATGGAGAAAATATTCCAATAGAAGGTAAAGCCTATGTGGGTTGCTCAACACAGCATTACTTGTAACAAACAATTAGAAACAAATGTAATATTCAGTAATAGAACTGTAAAATAAATTAGGACATGTCCAATTGATAAAATATTATGCAGCCATTAAAGTCAATGAGGAAGATACTGAAACGTGGACCACAAGGCAGTGTTGAGCCAAATGCACAAGGCTCTCTCTGTGCTACATGGAAACAGCTCCGTTTGCAGACTAAACAGGAACGTAATCTGACATGCTGTGTTGCTGTTTTATGGGTATAGTTTTCCCTTTATGGAAAAAAACTCAACAATAAAGGTCCTATAGTGACTGAATATTTTCTTAAAAAAAAAAAAAAGCATCGAAATGGATAGAGTAACTCAAAAACAAGTCTTTGAAAACGAATGTTCCCGTGGGAGGTGCACCGCGGACCGCATCTAGAAACGGCTTTGCCTCTTATTGCTGGGAAGGCAGCACCTGACTGGGCCCGGTGGTCCTAGGAGGGCCGCTCAGAACGGGCCTGAAAGCAGAGGGCGAGAGCCTGGCCAGCGATCGGTGCCTCACGCACACCGCCGATGTCTTCGACTAGGCCCGAATTTATCCATTTTGATGACTAATGCAACACACATTTCTATGTTTGAAAATAAAATTTCACATAAGTCTTTATATTTCTTCCTGCAAAAAATTCAGATGCACACTATTTCCTTCTCATAATAAAGCAATTCTCAATTAGCAATCAAGTTATATTTTTTTAATGACAAATGGCATTAACTTTGTGCAAAATGTGCATAAATAAAGACCACTGGGTGATAAACTACCGGAAGTAATACTAGACAGAGGATTACTCACAAAATGAGAAATTTTCAATAGAAAACTGAATATCCCTTGGGGGATAAACTTAGTATTTTATTGTTAAACATCTGGGATAAAACACTAGATTCGCTATAAAATGCAATTGAGCAGGGTACAAAGGCTTCCCTAGCGCCCCCAACAGTATAGGGATGCGATATTTTTGATGGCTTTATGGTGACATTTATAACTTCCTAGTTATTTTAGCTCTCTGAAGAAAATGTTCAATCAAAAGACTAAATCATACAAAGCATTTAAAATGTTCAAACAGTGCCCAATAACAAAATTTTAAAACAAGAATGATACACAGCACTAAATTATGTTTATCGAATATTTGAATAAGCATCAGTCAGAAACCCTACAATACAGCAGCTTATGGGTATACTGCAGTTCTCTGCACTACTACAAAAATAGTCATAAAGAGCTTTACGTTCTCGGTGTAACGCTAACGCCTTACTGTTTGCAAGCCATGTATCTTTCAGTTACATTATCCCAGTTGATTACATTCCAAATGGCTTTTAGATAATCAGGTCTGACATTTTTATACTGAAGATAATAAGCATGTTCCCACACATCAATCCCCAGCAGTGGAATAAGACCTATCGGAAAGAAGGGAAAAAAGCAAAAACTATAAATTTCCATCTAAAACATGTCATCTTCTCAATTTAAACTTTATACTACACGTACAAAATTACCTTTACAACATTCTCATCCATTTTTCAGTTTCTTATATAAATAGGAAATGTGCTTAAGAATAAATATTCCTATAAAAGATTTTAAACTTTACTCTTTGGTAGAAAATGTAATAAGTAATAAAAGTAATTAAAACAGACTTGAGAAAATCAATTAACTACAGTATTTTAATAGCTGTTCTTAAAATATCAACAGATTTATCCAAGAGCCCGTTCTCGGTTGTCCTCACTGGGGTCGCAATAAGGGTGAGTAGTTCGTGGGGGTGGCTGAGGACCTTTCGAAAGTCCTGAGCAGTCAGGGGGGTTATGGGAAACTCGCTCTGCTCCCCAGAGTTAATATTAGAGAATACAAAGCATTTAAGAGACAATAATAGAAAGAACAAGTTAACAAGGAAAACTGAATAGGACAAAAGAGATACTGTTTTCAGAAATTAAATAGGGCAAATGAAAAATTAGTTATATCTATAAAACACTTATTTTAAAAAACTCTCAAACTAAATGATAGCTCTCCTCTAGAAAACAATTCTCAACCAGAATGTCTTGATCACTTGTGAGGCATGTCACTAATTATTATTAAGTTAGTGAAATTTACAAATGAATTTTCTCATAGACAAATTGCCATGACTCTCACTCATTTTCATTCCAATGGGCTTTCTTCAAGTGGGAGAGATGGGGGTACAGTCAGGATTCACCTGAAAATCACAGCCTTTCCAGTGAGGTACCTTCACAGGTACACCCGACTCTCTACAGCAGTCAGTGCTCACAAATCTTTTCTTATTTTTACAGATTCTATGGCATCTCAGTTTCCCAAAAGAGCCATTTAGATTCATGCAAAGTCCAGGGACGTGAGTCATGGAACCAAACCTTCTAACGTGTAGCAATAGAATAGGTGGCTGAGAACCGTTGTTGTCTGATGTTAAGGTGTCATTTCGCCTTCTTTACATCGAAGATCACGGTTCCACCTAACTGCTGGATGACTTATGACTCTTTTTCCTAAAAAGCTTCTAAGTCGTTTGGGCCCAACATAAAAAAGGATTGGTGAGCCCAGCCCAGGGCTTCAAAGCCAAATAGAGTCACAGACCAAAAACCACCCGAAAGGCAGAGAAGTCTAGAAACCCGAGCTCTTGTCCCAGTGAGACCACAAGTGCTCGGCAGAGGGAGAGAGAGGCCACGGTCTGCAGTCAGACTGGGCTCATGCGTCTTTTCCTCACTCTTGTTGTTTATCTAACTTTAGGGGTACAGGGAGGTTCAGGGCACGTAATAATGTAAGCTGATATGAACTCTGTTACATGAAGCAGATGTTATGTTTAAGATACTTTTCGTTCACGTATCTGTAAAATTACATGTGCTTATTTTTTATAAGATTTAAGATTTCAAAATACCGAGGACTTTCTTTTAGTGTACTTTTGCTTACATAAGACTCTGGGTATCACCTGTTAAGATGCTCAAATGAGTACGTGTACATGGTAAGTTTAAACACCGATAGTTTTTCTTATCTCAAGTTAAATGGTTAATAGTGAACCATCTCTCCTGAATGAATGTGTAACAATTTTCCAAACTAACCTGTTGTTCCTTGCAGGGGATCCTGGTTAGGACAAGCGGCAATCTGTAAGCGTCCCTGTTCCTTATTGAATCCAAGCCAACCCCAACCTGAGCCTTGAACACCAGCAGATACAGTCGTCAACTTCTCCTTAAATTTGGCAAAGGAACCAAAGTCACGTTTGATGACTTCCAGCAATTCTCCTATTAAAAAAGTGCAAAGAACACCCACAAATGAAAAGATGGCAACAATTACAATAAAATAGATTACATATCTTAAAATATTCTTGTCATATGGCCCAAGATACAACTAGACAACAACATATAGAAGATATAACAAACCAATGAGTCTACATAACCCCACTGAGCTCCATGAGCCGCTCTAGCAAATCTTCTAAGCACTTTACATACAATGACTTACTTCATCCTCTAAACAGCCCTATTACCCCCGTATCATAGAGACGAAGAAATTATGGTACAGAATGGTTAAGTATCTCACGCTAGGCCCTAGAGTAAGTAAGTGAAAGCTTATCTTTTCTAAAAACTGTTTCTCAACCTTTCCCTAATGTTCAGTATATTTCAACCAAAAGTTGACACCATATGTGATACTGTGTGTGCGCATAGAAAATCTGATGACACAACTCACTGAATGCATTCTCTATTCCTACATATGTCCCCTACAACTTGGCTGTACTCCTTGCTATGAAAAATAAGCCACTATGATACTTCAGAGAGAATTAAAGTGACATAAGTAAATCAACAGTCATTCCCATCATGCACCAACAGATACCGACCTTTGGGTTCTCCGCCGCCATTAGGGCTCAGGTTTGTCCAGAAAATGGTGTGGTTGATATGGCCTCCGCCATTGAACTTCAGTGCAGGTTGAAGAGCTATCTGAGTACTAAGATCACCTGAAATGTTAAAATGCAAATACATTTTTTAAATTCTCACTTTTTCAACCATTCTGTACACTATTTTATACTTTGTAAAATGTCAGGTTATTAGATCAGTTTATCTGTAACATCCCTAAAGGTCTTAAAATTCCACAATTTCAGAATTCTACAAAAAAAAAGGCCTTCTCAAAATTATCTGTCCCAGGGGATTTTGGTTCAATTAATAACATGCTAAACAACTAGTGGGAGGCCCAGCAAAGGTGGCAAAGCTAGTAGAAAATTCACTCCTGAGTTTAAAAGAACTCAGAGTTTTCTTGGCAAAGATTTCAGCAAATGAGATAATGAAGAACGAAAACACAGAATCGTGTAATGCTAAAATGTATGGTTCCACATAGAGACTATACGGAAACACTCATTTTCTAGATAAACATCTATTCACTGGGAAATATTTCAATATTACATAACAAGAAACACCACATATTCAACATTGAAGTCCTGATTTTCAACCCCAATCTTACTCCTCCTGTGGCCTTCCCCATCTCAGTAAGTGCCAGCTGTCTTCTCAGGACATTTTTGATAACTTGGTCGTTTTTGACCTCTTTCCTCTCACACTCACATCTAACCCACCGGCATATCCACCAGCAAAGTCAGCTCTTCCTTCAGCACACCCTGAACCCCAGTGTAGACGAGCAGCATCTCCGCCTGCGTTCCCACCCGCCTGGCGCTGGGCCCCTGCCTCCACACCTGTCCCCTAGTCTGTCTCAACGGAGTGGCCAGAGGGCCCCTGCAGACCCCAAACCGACCACGGCACTCCTCTAGTCAACGCGCCCACAGGCTGCTCGTCTCAGAGTGACGCTCCACGGGACTCTGTCGCCACCTGGCCCCGCTGCACTCCCATGAGCAGCTCGGTGGGACACTCGGGAGACAGTCTCATGCTTCATCCCTCGCTTCTCCTTCAAGCCTCCGCTGGGACGTCAGCCTCGTCAGTGAAGCGTTCTCCAACCGCAGTGTAAAACGGGCACTTCCCCTACTGTGTTTCTCTCCATAGGACTGACAACCCCTGGCACACCGCATGTTTACTTGTTCATCTGTCTCCCCGCTAGAAGGAAAGCTCCAGCGAGGAAAGGGCGTTTGTGACAGAAACACGGAGCAAACAGCAAGCAAAGTCACCTGGGATCTAGATGAACAAGCCCTACGACTAGGGAGAGAAATGAGAAATGACCCTGCGAAGGGAGGAGGTAGGAGGGGGCGAGGACGCGAGGCTGCCCGGTCCCTAGCGGCTGAGTGGGACAGAGGCTGTGGCTGTGGCAGCTGCAGGCGCCTCTTAAAGGGGCCGAGTCCGCGAGCAGACTTTCACGGGGACAGACCTGCTCCTTCTGAGCACCCGCACTGGGTCAGCTGCATGGGCGGCACCAAGGATTTATGGGGGACACTCAGTTGTCGGAGTGAGGGCCGGAGGCGAGGATCTCTCCAGACAGAAGTGCCGGCGGTATCCACTGTTCCTCTGTTGAGTCCTCCCCGCTCCCAGTGTGCGGACACAGCGCCGCCATAGCTGAGACCTCAACAAACTGGATAACAGAGGTGGCTCCGCCCAGAGGAATCCCTGAAGCCCCACCTACCCCAACTCACGGCCCCACCCAAGCCACATCCAGGTGTGTCCTCCGCCGAGTCAGGTGCTCATTGCTGAGCAGAGCCAAGACTCACATTGGTGGAAGCTGACCTCGGTTTCTGGCATGGCCTTTCGAGGCAACTATAAGCACAGCACTTGTGACTTGCTTGCTGAATCTTAATAGGTGGCTCCAGAGGGGCACAGGGTGGGACTGAACTCAGCCTGCAGCTGAACCCCTCGCAGGACTGTGCCACTGGACACCCACTTCACAAATCCACACTAAGACCAGGAGACTTAGGAGCTCTGCTTAGTACATAGAAACAGACACAGAAAGGCAGAAAAAACAGAAAGACAAAGCAGAAACCATATGAGAGAACAGAACAGAGATCCAGGAATAATGGAGTCAAGCAATTTAACAGATGCAGAGTTCAAAACACTGGTTATAAAGATGCTTAATGAACTTGAGGGAAGTACAGATAAATTCAGTGAGAACTTTAACAAAGAGATAAAAAACATAAAAATAGAAGTGGAAATTATAAAAGGGAACCAGTCAGAAATGAAGGACACATTATCTGAGACGAAGCGTACATTAGAGGGAATAAACAGAGTGGATGAAGAAGAGGATGGAACCACCGACAGAGAGGATGGGGAAGCCAAGGACACTCAATCTGAATGGCAAGAAAAATGAAGCCAAGACTATGATAATAATAATTTAAAGAGCCTATGTGACACAATTAAATGTAAAAATATCCATGTCATAGGGGTACCTGAAGGAAAACAAGATATTGAAGAGCTATTTGAAGAAATAATGATGGAAAACTTCCCTCACCTGGTGAAGGAAATGGACATAGTGGGGTGATCACATAGCTCAGTCTCAAAAAAGATGAACCCAAAGGGCCCACACCAAGACACATTATAATTAAAATGCCAAAGGTTAAATACTAAGAGAGAATTTTTAAAGCAGCAAGAGAAAAGCAGTTAGTTATCTAGAAGGGAGCACCCCTAAGACTGGCAGCTGATTTCTCAAAAGAAACTATTCAGGACAGAAAGGTTTGGCACAAAATATTAGACGTGATGAAGACCCAGGATCTACACCCAAGAATATTTTATCCAGCAAAGCTATTATTTAGGGTCAAAAGACAGATAAAGAGCTTCCTAGACAAAAATAAGCTAAAGGAATTTATCAACACCAAGCCAGTATTACAGGAAATGTTGGAGGGACTTCTTTAAAAAGAAAAAACATGTATCAAAAACAGGAATAAAGAATGGTAATAACTACATTCCTATCAAAAAGTACCTCAAATGGAAAAGAATGAAGTGCTCCAACCAAAAGATAGAGTGGCTGAATGGATAAGAAAACAAGACCCCTACATATGCTGCCTACAAGAGACTAGACTCACTTCAGATTAAAAGACACACACAGTCTAAAATGAAGGGGATAGAAAAAGATATTGCCGTGATGGACCTAGAGGGTATTGCGCTGAATGAAGTCAGATAAAGACACGTATCGCATGATTTCACATACATGTGGAATCTAAAGAAGAAAATAAACAACAACAAAAATGGAAATAAACTTATAGATAAAAAAATATTTTGAGGGCTACTAGATGGGAGAGGAGCTGGGGGACAGCTAAAAAGGGCAAAGGGATTAAGAGGTACAAGTGGATAGTTACAAAATAGAGATATGAAGTGTAGCATAAGGAAAATAATTAACAATGTTGTAACAAATACATAAGGGGGAAGAGGGGTACTAGATTTAGTGGGGTGATCACTTTGCGAGTTATATAGATCTCTAATCACTATGCCATACAACTGAAACTAATATACTCTCATATGCCAACTATAATTGAAAACTCATTGAATTGTACAATGTAAATACAAGCAACTAATTGTCTATATTTTAATAAAGCCGGGGAAAAAATTTTGACTGATCAGAGATGGAAGGCAATATATACCTGACTAAATAAATAGAAGATGATGAGGCAATATGTAATATTAGATAAAATTTCACATGCCAAGAATCCATAGGAACTAAAAATAAAAGTAAAAAATCATGATGAGAAATAGAGTAATCATAAAACTGTATAAACCTAAGAGCTTATCTTTGAAACATATAACATAAAATTGCATTAAAAACTAAAAAAGAAAGAAGAAAGAAAGAAAGAAAGAAAGAAAGAAAGAAAGAAAGAAAGAAAGAAGAAAAGAAAAAAAAGAGAAAAGAAAGCCCTGCAGGTATTTATTAATTTTAATTTATGGGCAAAGTAATAGAATTCGATGTAAACCTTTTTTTCCAATGGCTTTCATTAAACAAGTAGAGCTTTGATTGCACAAGAGAAGTACTGAAATATAACTGTTTTCAAAATATTGAAGAGACAGGTTCACGGGTGTCAGATGTCATGCAGGAAACACTTTCGCAACTGGGGTATTCCCCAGCCTCGCTATTACCACACCCTTCCCGCATTTGTTTTTTTTCTTAAGTCACCGAAACTTTTCCCGTATTCAGAATCTTTTGCCATATTTGAAGTTTCTCCAACTATCACAAGTAAATTTTCTAGAATGTGGCAACTTCCTCTTCTTTTTTTCATCCTTCACCTCATACAAAATCAGGCTGAAATGCCGCATTTTTCCACTAGATGTCCCTAGTTAACAAGATGTCACTCTAAAATTTACTCCACGACAAATTTCATACGACTGGAATTCGACAAAAATACATATATTTAAGAAAAACTACATTTTTAACCGTATAGCTTGTGAAGCCATACGTACAGCCTGGAAACACGACTATCAATTATTTCCTCTGCAAACCACTGCTTAATAGACTGAAAAGTGTAAGTTTTTTATATACAAACATTAGAACATAATATTCCCAAACACACCCCCAAACACAAAACACAAAAAGCCCACACGCTTACTGGTTTTGCCAACAGAGTCCTTAAAAAAAAAAAGTAACTCCATATTATATTTTAATTGAATTCTACATATTAGTAAATAAATACAAGACTGTTTCACTTTCCCACGAAACGAGCGTTTCCCTTGCGAATTTCGGCCCCTAAGTCAATTCAAGAACCCGTGAAGTGGTTCTGCTAAATAGAGGAGCGTTTCCTAATGGGAGGCGCGTGTGCGTTCCCTTGAGCCAGTTTCTCGGGGACCTACCCTTCTCCAGCGCCTCCAGGTACTTGTCCTCGGTGGCATTCAGGTTGTTCACGTAGGCCGCGTGGTGCTTTGTGTAGTGCAGCTCCATGATCTGCGCGTTGATGTGAGGCTCCAGGGCGCCATAGTCGTACGGCAGGTCGGGAAGGGTGTACTTCTGCCTGGAGCTCAGGGACCCCAGAGCCGGCGCCAGCTTCCGGCTCGTACTGGAAGACAGCAAGCCCGGACGGCCCGGCTCAGGCGGGTGGCGCGCACGGGCTGCAGGCGCAGCGGGCATCCGGGCCTCGCCACCGTGTGCCCGCCCGCCCGCCGCACTCTGAAACAGTAAAGTAACGCCGCGACCCTGCGCCTCGGGAGCACCTGGACGCGCTCAACCGACACCTGCCCCCAGGCAGGGCTGCCCCCTGCGCCCCCGCGGCACCTCCGGGTCCCAGCCCCAGAGCAGCTGAGTGCGGAGAAAGAACGGGGACCGCGGAGGCGACCTCCGCGCGGCCCCTGCCGCCCGCCCGCTGCCCACGCCCTTCACCCTTGGGGCCGGGACCGCGTCCCCGCTGAGCCGCGCGTCCCCTAGGGCCTCACCTGCACGCCGCCCGGGACAACATGGTGACGCCACACGCAAGCCTCTCGGAGTTCGAGCTGTCGCACCACGCCGACTGCCCGCTATAAACCGGCGACCCGGCCTGCGCCGCAAGGACACCGCCGCCCGCCGCAGGCTCCGCCCCCTGCTCGCCGATCCCAACCCGGGGGGTGCACAGCCCCGGGGTCTGCCGCGTCCGCGCCCGGCCCGAGCCCTGAGCCCAGGAGACGCGAGGACCGGGGTCGCAGGGACACTTTGCAGTGAGCCGCGGGAACCGCGGTGCTCACCTGCCGTGCTTCCCGGCGTGTCGCCCAAGGGAAATCCGCCACCCCCCCTGTGCGAGATGGTACGGTCCCGAGCCCCGCCCACTGCGGCCCCGCCCCGCTGGGCTCCGGGCAGGGCACCGAATCCCGGTCCGCTCGTGCGTCCCCGCCCCTTGCCTGGAGGCTGGCTTGGGGCCATGACCGAGTCAGGTGAACTTCCCGGAGCAAAGACTCCTGTTTTCCAGAATGGCCTTGTCACGCACCAGCGCGTCCCCAAGAAAGGCGGGTCCTGGGTGCTGGAAAGCTGTAGGGACAGTACCCCCAAACCACTGCCGCGAGTGACCTTTCTTTCGGAGAGAACTGACCTTGAGTCCTCCTCCAAGCCTGAGCCAGGCCAAGGGCGGCCAGATAATAGTGTTACTGAACCCTCCAGAATGGGCTCAGGGCTGCGCTACAGGGTTTGTATACATTTATCTTTATGTCACCCCGAGGGTAGGTGTCGTCTCCAGGCGACAGTTAATGAGTTCACTGAGCTTAACCAAGTTACCCTGGTCACAGATAATAAATCGGGATTAGAACCCAAAATTCATACTTTCTTGAGTACTAAGTCCTACTAGTCAAGTCGTGTATATGCTAAGAGTGACTTCCATGAACCCACAGGTCAGAGGACAGTGTCTTATAGTCTAATAAGCTGTATCCAATAAGAATCAATTTTTTTAAATCCTGAGTCATGTGACTCCTCCCTATATAAAAGTCAGGAAAGCTTTACACTGTTATTGGCCCATGGAATAGAATAATATAAATTATTAAATAGAATAACATAAAAGGAAGAAGATGGTGCTTAATGAAGAGTTTCAGTTACTTTCTTTTGCCTCTTCACAGCCCATCCCCACTACTACCCCCCGCGCGCCGCCTCCCCCCCACCGCGCCGCCTTCCTCCAACTCAGCCCCACCTACACACACCCATAAAGCTGACTAGGCTTTGGATTAGGGGAACAGCAAGGGGAATCACTCAGCATGACTTCCCAGCAAGAGGGTCAGGGTTTCCTGGTAGTCAGAGAATGTGAAAATAAGGGTGTGTTGTGTTGAAGTAGGAGATTCTGCTTCGGAACAGACTGTGCTGTCCTTAAAATAAACATGGTAAACAAGAAGGGAGCCCTTTTAAGGCTGCTACGGTAGAGACCACCATGCTGTACAGGAGGAGACCCACCTGGTTCACCCAGAACTGATACCAGAGATGTTTAAACAGGATAACATAAAACATTTCTCCTGAAAGAGAGGAAGATTTCTTGTTTTTAGTGTTTTGTGCTTGTTTTAAAATCATTAATATAGCTTAAAACCTTCTCTATGAGCAGTTAGTTTTGTGTGGATAATTAGAAGAATGTATAAGGAGTAAAGTCTGAAAACGTTTCTCCAGTCTCAGTGGATTTACATATCTGTTTCTGTTATAGGGTTTTAAGTAAATGTTAAAATTTCAGGACAGAACAATAAAGCCAATAATTTAAAATTTAAAAAAAAAAAACACAAACATATGGTTGGTAACAGGAAATTGAGAAGCATTTTAGATGAAGCAAGGCACATCGGTTTTTCGGGCATAGTAGCCTGTCATTAAAATCATGAGGGGCAGGCTGGTCAGGTAGCTGAATTCTAACATGAGGTACCAAGAGTTAGTTTTAGGGTACCAGCTATGGGAACTGGAAGAAAAGGGATTTTGAGGGATGAAACAACAGAATTCAGTGACAGATCCATCACTAAAAAGAAGGCTTGATCTAGTGAAAACGAAATATCACCGTAAGGATATTTCCCAGACAGCCCAGTCAGGCTGCATCAATGTACTTCTTGTTTGTACAGACAATGATACCTTGAGATTTAAAGTCCCCCCACCCCCACCCCACTATGACATGCCCTTTTGAACAAGCAACAAAGATTGGGGAGTAGAGAAGTGACAGTAACAGTCAAGTAGAAGTGTCTCTAACATCATGTCTTTCATAGAAGACAACCCAAGTGTGAGAGTATCTGAGACCAAGGGTTTGGGGGCAATAGTTATTCATGAGAAGAAAGTTTCTTATCTTCTTTGTCTACCCCACCCAATAAACAGGACTCTTTCTTTTCTATGTGGCCACTATAAGCAGTACTCATTTAATTGGCCCAAGGAGTTAGATAGATTACAGTTGACTGCGATCTGTCCCAAATTCCTCCAGCCAGCTCAGGATGTCATCTGCCACATCAGAGCACCATGGATGTATATAACCCTCGAATAAACTTCTGAAGGCTACTTCGCAGTCATCCTCAGACCCACCACAGTCTAGACGAACATTGGTTGGAAGAGGCAAAATATGGATTGAAGTGAAATCATTTTAAGCCAATTATTAATTGCATCCATAGTTTAGCAGCAGAGACCCAGCCGCTGTGTCTCAAACATAGAAGAGTACATTTCCTTATGCAAAAGCGATCTGGAGCAGGTAGTGCAAGACTGGGATGACAGGGCATGAAGTCATCAAGGGCTGAGGTTTCTCTGTCCTCAGAGTTGCCCCATGATAGCTGCGTGCATTTTCAGTCTGAAGAAAGTTGAATTCTGTAACTAAAGGGAAAATGAGTTATGGATTAGAAAATAGCAATCTCTGCTACATATCCTTCTACAAGGCATGATTTCCATGTACTGGAATGTGAACTCTGACCATTAATGGAATGACCTTAACTATATTCTCTTCTCTCTCTCTCTCTCTCTCTCCCCCTTTCCTTTTCAAACTTTGTATCACAAATCTTACCCAGGCAGGAATCTAAGTGAGAATTGCTGTATCAACTTTCCCTTTACATAAGTTGGATTGGTAATAGGACCAAGAGTAGTATCTAGATGGCTAAAATAAAACCAGTGATCCAGGCTAACAGAGAAAGTGATGACAGAGATATAGTAATATTAACAAAGGTTTCAAAGTGGGCTTTTATCCCCCACATCAGCAGGCTAATTATAACTAGAACACATTAACTACTGGAAAAGAAAGGGGGAGCTTGGCTCAGAATCAAAGTGTTTTATTGAACAAAACGTGTGGTGCGTTGATCGTATTCATAAAGGGAGAAGAGAACCAATATTTTTGAGCAGATCCTCAACACGTGCAAGGTCCTAGGTCAAACACTCTGCATCGTCTCTTAATTCACACAGCATCTCTGTGAAATGGCTTATTATTCCTCTTTTGTACAAAGATAGTAAGTGACTCGACCAAGGTCACACACAGAGCTACTAGGTAGTAGAGGTGCACTTTGAATGTATTGCTCTGCTACCCTGACATAATTCAGTGCCTTAAAACTGTTCTCCCACATTCCTTGCACACAATAAATTTGAGTTCAGCCCAATCTTGTTTGTGTGTAGCCCGAGTTTTGAAATTTTTCTCTCTTATGCTGCTTCTCAACTTATCCTGTCTTCTCAGCTCTTGACTGATCTCCAGCCTCATCTTGTGCATATGGCCCAGGTCATAAGTCTTGGACTCGAAGCTTGATTCTGCTCCTAGTTCTCACCTTGGGTCATTTACCCCTTTAACCACATCTGCATCTTAGCCTAAGTGAAGACTCAGCTTCCTGGAGCTGCCCTTCACCTTGGCCCACCTGACTGATCTTCCCACACTGTCTATGGAGAGAATCAGACCTGGGAAAACAGAACGGAATGGAGGAAGAGTCAAAGGAAAGGTGGTCTCATATTTAGAGTCCAGCTGATCCCTCCGTAAGATCCCTCCATGAAGACCGCAACGTCTTTCCCAAATGACCCACCGTCACCACTACTCCAGGTATACTACTCAGTGTTCTCCAGAGATATGGAGCCAATAAGATGTGTATGTAAAGAGAGAACAGGATGTATCGTAAGGAATTTGGCTCACATGATTATGGAGGCTGGCAAATCTCAAATCTGCACCGTGAACCTGCAGGCTGGAGACCCAGCAGAGCCAACGGTGTGCTTCCAGCACAAAGGCGATCTGACGAATGATTCCCCGCTGCTCGAGGAGGTCAGTTTTTGTTCTAGTCAGGCCTTCAAGTGATTGGACGAGGCCCTCCCACATTATGGAAGGCAATCTGCTTTACCCAAGATTCACTAATTTAAATGTTAATCATTTAAATTAACCTTCCAAGTTAAAAAACACCTTCCAAGTTAACACATAAAATTAACCATCATACCAGGTTAAAAAATAACATGGCTAATGCATTCTACATAAGGGGTGGGGCGATCTGTCGGTCATTATACCACAAAATTCCGAATAGTATCCCAGGGTTTATCATTGGAGTGAGATTGAATCAGGGGCACAGTGCTAAGAATAACTCTCAAGAACTACCCAAGATGGATTACCCAGACCACTGAGGGCAATGACCAAGCATCCAGATCTCAGGCTGGCTACATCTCCTGGCCAGCATCTACTGAGGGCTGCACCCCATACCAGGAGGTCCACGCTGAGGAAGCAGAGTGGGCCTCATACGCCATGAGGGTTCATGCCAGAACTCAGCCTGCTGGGGACAGCACAGACCTTGGATCCCATCTTGGCATGACCCATCCTGGCCCACATCACTCTATCCTGGTGCTGGTTTACATCTGCATTGGCCCTTTGGTGGAAAGTTGGATAAAATCATGTAAAACAAGCCCATTTTCCACCCTAAGAACATTAATTTAGTTTAAAGAACTAGTCAGCTGTATGTTGGTGCAAGATACTCTGGTTAACTATGAAAGAAGGCTGATCGATTACTCTCGTATTGGATTTGAAGAGTGTCCTATCAGTGATGTACAAACTAAAAGCATTCTTAATCTCAACATTGATCCCATACATTTCCACCCACCTTGAACAGATATCTTTGTTTTGTCCCAGACCAGCTCAGAACTTAATCCAGTTCTTATGGGCAGAATGCGTCCCTTAAAATGCATGTGTTGAAATCCTAACCCGCAGTACTTCAGAATGTGACTATATTTGGAGATAGAACCTTTAAAATGTAATTAAGTTAAAATAAGAGAGTTAGGGCAGGCCCCAAACTAGTACGACTGACGTCCTTAATAGAAGAGGATCTAAGGACCCAGACGCGCACACCGGCCAAAGGGCGATGAGGTGGGAGGACGTAGCAGGAAGGCTGCCACCTACAAGCCAAGGAGAGAGACCTAAGGAGAAACCAACCTTGCCAACAGCTTAATCTCAGACTTTCAGCCTCCAGAACTGTGAGAAAATATATTTCTGTCATGTAAGCCACCCAGTGTGTGGCATTTTGTCATGGCAACCCAAGCAAACTAATGCAGCAGCTCAGTGATTTCTGTAATGGGCTCTGGTTACCAAACGTCAGCCACTGTTGAGTTTATAATCACAATTGCAGGGTCTCCTTCCCACCTGGGCCCTCCCCCACACGCTCCCCCCACCCCACCCCAAGGCTTGCTGGCACCCGCCTGCAGAGAGGGGAAGAGGAGCCTAAGGGATGGTCTTTCTCAGCTGATTTGGTGTCATCTGGCCCCAGGTACTAGTGACACCAGCTCTAGTCACTGTCAGGGCCTGAGAGAAAAGAGCTGTGTTCTATCTTGGTCTGTCTCAACCTCACTTTCACGGTGCCCACATGTGTGGGAGTTTTCATGCAGGTGACTTGGCTGGTTCAGCTTCACCCCACCCAGCTCTCTGTCATGCAGACCCCTGCACCTGCCCAGATGCGGCCATGCCTCTGTTGGACCCCCGGCCCTTTTTCCAGGCGGACGTTGCTTTGATTGGTTGTGTAGCCACCAGGGTGGCCTGGTTGGCGCTTCCTTGCCATGCTCACCAAGACCAGTGGTGCCTCCACCTTTGGAGGTGAAAAGTGGGCACTGGTGTCCAAATCCACCCCCTCCTGCCCCAATGTTCAGGGCGCAGAGGTCCTGGAATCCCCTTTCTCCAAGGGCAAGAGAAGGGAGCAAGATGGGAAAAGGTCGATCCTAACACTCTGTGTTAGCCTTGATTCTAAATAAGACAGCTCTTAATTCTATATTTTCTGACGGGAAGGCTGCCAAATCTGCACAGGTTTTCCAAAACGTGAGCCTCTCCAGCTCTGAGCCAGGCTTTGGGGAATCCATAATCCTGCCTTTATTAACAGCTGAGTCCATTAGCTGGAGTTGGAAGGTGGGTGAGAAAGGATTTCAATCTGTGCTCTAAGCTTCATGGTCTATTGTTAATCATTGAACAGTGATGTACTGGCTGTCCTCTGGATGCTAAGCTTGTCCTGAGTGGGGTGTACAAACAGCCATCATCCCCACTCTCAGGAGCTTTGTTGCAGTCGTGGGGAACCTGTCACCCTGGAAAGATAGTGGTGTCTGGAAGTGCTGGCAGGAAGGCCTGAGGCTACCCAAAGTCTGGAATTGGGGGTCAAAGGCCAAAACTCAGAGAGCGGGGTTTTTCAACCTCAGCATTGTGGACATTTTGGACCAGATAATTCTCTGTTTTGCAGAGCTGTCCTGTGTATGGTAAGATATTTACCCACCTCCCTGGCCATTACCCACTAGATATAGTAACACTCACCCACCTCCGGCTGTGACAACCAAAAATGTTTCAAACATTACCAACTGTCCCCTGGGGGCCAAATCACCCCCACTGAGGTAAAATCATTACAAAACTGAGGGGTACGATCAGAGACGGAGAAGGGGGCACGAGAAGATGAGAGACAGCTGGCTTCACCCTAAGGAGCCAGGCAGGTGATGCACGGGACACACTGCTCACTGCAGGTGACAATACTCCAGCTCCTCCATGAAGCTGGCCTGAAGCTTGGTCTGATGAGCTTGCAATTAGAAGGAAGACAAACAACCTCTAAGGAAGAATAAAGTTTTTAGAATCTGTTATGAAGAAAAAAAAGGTGAAAAACCAATAAATTAGAGCAATGTTAGGCTGAATGGCGACAACAGTCTGGGAAAGAATTTTTGTGTCTGCATACAAAGGAAGAGACATATACACTGTCACCCATAAGTTTCCGAATCAAAAGGGGAAAGGCAGTTGTAGACGATTACAAATGTCCTTTGGCAGCATTATTTTGAACAGCTGTGTGCAAAACTTTGGGGTATTGGGCAAACCTGGAAAACAGAACACAGAACCAGATTTTCAACTGGGGGAAAATTAACAGGGAAACAACCACACACACACACACACAAGAAGATAAATAACAGCTATGATTTATTGAATACCTAAGTGCCAGCATCTTTACTAATTGGTTTTGTTTAATCTTCATGACTAGTTTACCAAGGTTTACAAATAAAGAAATCAAGATTCAGAAGGAATAAGTATTTTTCCCAAGTCTCTAAGCTGGAAGCAAATAACACAGGATTTAAACCTAGGTCAGCTTGATCCCAAGGCCCATGCTTTTCCACTCTACCATGCTGTTCCAGGCAGAATAAATATAATAGAAGCATTTTAATACACTGTCCACTTCAACAACTTTCCAGATTAACAGACATCTTTGGGTTCCTCTGTGGAGCATACTGACAGATGCCCACAGCCCTGTAATGATCAAGGCCAGGTCCCTCACTATCACCCCCAACAGTCGAGTTGGACACTTACCAAGAGTCAGGTGTATTTGTTCCCAAAATAGATTTAGGTCTAGTTTTACCTATTTACCAGTTATTAAAATTGTACGATTTAATTAAGTACCATGTAAACTGATTTAAAAAATGAGTTGAAAAGGAAAAAAGGTTTTTTTAATAAAAACTGAATGGAATGCTTTACAAAGACTCAATAAAGGTGAGCCACTGAAAGTAATCACTTAGATGTCAGCAAAAGAAATATAAGATTGATTGAGAAAATAATTGAAAAATTAAAGTCTCGATTGCTGCGCAGGTGTCTTTAAGTTCCCACTCCACTTCAGAGAACCGAAAATGGAAATAGATAAAGCATCATGAGCGTGGTGATGGGTAGCTCCAGTAACGTCTGGCTCTTTATCTAAAAAGTATTGCACGAGTACGCACTTGCACATTTTAAGTTAAAATGCATTGTTTAAGGTAAGCACGAATATTTTATTCTGACTCCAACTTTTTTTTTGATCACATGGAGTAAAAAGACTAAGACCTTTAGTGTTCTTAGCACTAAAAGAATAAATATCTTCCTGAGCACACTCTAGAAGTCGTGGTTACGCGTTCAGTCTGCTGGCACACAAAGCTCTCGGCTGTATAAATTCTGGGGTCCTGTGGTGTCCTCAGTCTGAGACGTCTTCCGCCTGGGCAATGACGCTCACGTGCAGACTGCGGCTACTCCATCTTCTTCCCCTCCCCGCCCCCACAGCTTTATCGAGGTATAATTGACAATTAAAATTGTAAGATAGTGAAAAAATAAATAAATGTCTCGTCTTTGGATGTAATATCTATTTTTGTTAAAATTTGAGCGACAGAGTGGTCTCCAGAGCCAGGGGACAAAGAGTCTGCTTCCAACAACCACCAGGCCAGGCGATAGTAGTCGAGTGAGGTCCCCCCAACACACTGCCCTCACAGGCCGCCACCATGGACAGTAACCCTGCCCCTCCTCCTCCCGCAGCTCACCCCTGGAGAAGTCGGGAGCCATGGTGTAGCCTGCTAACAGGGGAGGAGCAGGAGATCAAGGCAGGAAAGTGGGAGCCGCCACCCAGCTCCCCACTGCTTTCTCCCACCTTGGGCTGCTAGCCTGCTGTAGACCTGTGCTGAAGTCTCGACTTTAAATCAGAGTCAGAGTTTTATTAAATAGACCGGGCATTTAAGATTGAGCCTGTGTTCTGACTTAAGGTGGCTGTGACCTTTTATTACCTAAGAATTAAAAAAAAAAAAAAAAAGGTAATGGGACCAGCATTTTAGTCCAGGGCAAAGAAAAAACAAGCCCATCAGACCGATGTAATGACACAGTGGACATCAGAAGGGAAGTCACATAATGATCACATCCCATGGTCCATGAATCATTGTTACTCAATGCGATGGTTACTTAATGTGCTATAACACATCGGTACAACGTCTACCAGAACATTTCCCTTATTTCTGGTACTTGAGTGGCACTCCACTGGATTTCTAGTACTAATTTGGTTTTTCTCCCCATGAGTCATTTCAGGGGATTTTAGAGCTTATGCCACCGTTTTGCCTAGGAGCACCCACACCCAATCAGACCACATGTGACCCTTAAAGTTTGAAAGTAGTAAGCAAAATAACAACTTAGAATCTTCTAGACAGTTCCTGGTGTCCTGGGTTGTTTTTAAACATTTTTTGAAATTCTTTTTGACAAGGGTTAAGAGTAATGCCAGCTGCTCTGACAGATAAAGCCCGCCTTCTCCAGGGTTTACACTCCATCACAGCCCAGCGTGCTTGTTCCCCACCTTTCTCTCTATCTGCTGGCAGGTGGGAAAGAGAATGAGAAACGCTGTTTGGGGCCCAGCTTGGACATGCCATACATCCCACCTGCTCACATATCGTTATTTGGGACTCAGCCATGTGGCCACATCTGATGGCAAGAGAAATGGGACCACAGAGCTCACCTCTGTGACCAGGAAGAAGAGGAAATGGGCTTGGTGAGTATTTAACAAGTCCAATCACGAAAATATATATATGTACCTATTAAAGATTTTATAACTGGTAATTGTAATAAATGTTAAGACACAAATTAATATCCACAAGATACCAAGAAATGGGATGACATAATTCTATTAGTTATGTAGGGGAGGAAAATCTTTCTCTGCACTTCTAGGTTCTTTTGATGGGTCTAATAGTTAAATTGAGATAAGACAGATTAACAGAAAAAAATATAATTTCTTTCATACGGGACCCCAAAAGATATGAGACTCAAGGGCAAGGTGGGCAGTTGAGACCGAAGTGCCATCCTGAGCTCAGGAGTGGGATGTGGCCTCGGGCTTCGAAGAGGAAGAGGGCGATTCACAGGCTGTAGAGGAGCAGGTGTTTGGTAACCGGATGTTTGCCCTGACCTGCAGCTAAGGCTTTTGGATAAAGAGTTATCTCTGGTCATAGCTCTCTTTCTGAGCTAGACCCCATACAGAATTCCTTTTGGGTAGGTAAGAGAGAGGTAAATGTTTTTCTGGAGTCTGCTGCATCTTGATTGACTTTAGCTCAAAATAATCTAGATGCCAAAGTGGCACATTTTGGGGTGGCATATTCTGCTCCCCTTCAGTCACTTCCAAAAGAATTTAGAAATGCAATAAATGCATACTCTAGCTCAGTGCCTAACGGCCAATCGGTATGATTGATATTTGGTCAAAGACAAATAGCACCATTACAGAACGAACTTTAAAAATGTAAGAATAAATCTGAAGTTTAATTCAAAAGAAATAAAATGATTCTCTTTTTAAGACATTCAGTAGTAGTAGTTCAGATTTACGTTAATTTTAAACATGACGTTATAATAATTTCTCAGCGTGTCAGCTGCTAGATTACTACTGAGGTCATTGCTGTACTTTACAATGCGACTCCAGCTTTTCCAAAGGCCAAGGCTAAAGCCTCGCATGTAGTAAATTTTGGAAAATACTCAGGTCAAAGTCATACCATAGTTTAGCCTTCAAAAATGCATTAAATATTTATCATCGCTTTAATGCCTCCTAGTGAGATCCCTATACAGAACAAGCACATTTATCGGCTGGCAATTATCCTATATATTTGCTTGTTCCTTATTTTCAAGGTCTGAGGCCCTGGAACGCTTCTTGGACCTCACCAGTCCTTTTCGGGGGGTGGATCCCCTTCTCGCAGCTGGGCTTCCTCCGGGGGTCCTACTTGGATGGCATTAGCCAATGCCACCACAGGGCCCCTCCTCCATCTCGCATCACTTGCACCTCTAGGTTCCCCCAGGACTGAGCCCCGCTCAGAGAATGGGCCTCCAGAAATTTCCATTTGCCTACACACATCTACGTTTTTCCTTGCCTTCTAGACAAGGACTTGGACAGCCCGGTTTTACTAATAAGAAAGACTCTGTGGCCACCTCAGCCCCTTTTTGCTTGCCTCCTACCCAGACCTGCCCTCGTTACCATTTGACCGTTCCTCTGTCTGGGCAGAGGCTCTACTCAAACCTCTTGGATCGTTTGACTACATGGAGCATTTAGTTCCTAGAACCAAGAAAAAAAATCCCCCTCCCCTGTGTCTAAGCTGTCTGTCTCTTATTGAAAGGAAGACTCGTTATTCAGTTCAAGGGTCTATGGGCATAATGTAAAGATGTCACAAACTGGGGACACTTATGCTTATCACGACATCAGTCTGATGAGATGAAACATACTTTAAGTCTCATTCTCTGCAGCAGTAGTACCGTTACTTTGCTAAAGGTCTAGTATTGCTTATGTCCCTCCGGGAAGCCTGTTGTGTAGGTCTAAGAGAGTTAGGCTGTGAAATAAGTTCGATCCTCCAGGTCGAGGCTTTGCTCCTTCTTATCTGCTGCCATTTAACTTCTCTGAGCCTCAGCTGTCTCGTCTATCAAATTGGACCAATACAAGCCCTCTCTTCCTGAACCTTCATACGCTGATGGTGGGACTGCAAATTGGTACAGCCGCTATGGAAAACAGTATGGAGGTTCCTCAAAAAACTAACCTACCATATGATCCAGCAATCCCTCTACTGGGCATTTACCCCGAAGACTTAAAAAATCATATCCATAAAGATATTTGCACACCGATGTTCACAGCAGCATTATTCACAGTGGCCAGGACATGGAAGCAACCGAAGTGTCCTACGATAGATGAGTGGCTAAAGAAGCTGTGGTACATGTATACAATGGAATATGACTCAGCCATAAGAAGAGATGAAATACAGCCATTTGCAACAACATGGATGGACCTCGAGATAATCATGCTAAGCGAAATAAGCCAGACAGAAAAAGTTGAAAATCCCATGATATCACTTATATGTGGGATATAAACCTAAAAGCAACAAAGGAACAGGACAGATAAACAGAGACTCAGGGACATGGACTATAGGCTGGTGGTTACCAGAGGGTAGGAGGTGAGGGAAGAGTGGGGAGGTAGATGGGGTAAAGAGGGTCAAATATAGGGGGTAGAGGGAGGGTGAAGTGGGTAAAGGGGATCAAATATGTGGTAGTTGAAGGAAACTGGACTTTGGGTGGTAAACACACAATAGAATATATAGATGTTAAATTATCATGTACACCTGAAAATGATATAATTGTTTTAACCAATGTTACCCCAATAAACTTAATTAAAATCAAACAAACAAACAAACAAGCCCTCCCTTCCCTAGATGCCTGGTTGTGAAGACTGATGACACAATGCAGGTAAAGCATCCAGTGAAGTGTTAGCCCTCGTTTCCCCCTCTCTGTCTAGCCCCCTATTCTTCTTCCTCTCCTGAAGCCCAAGGAGACCTCAGACTTCTCTGAGGCCTCCACTGGGTGACAGTCTCATACAGATGTTTCTTTCCTCAACAATGAGGAACAAGCCCGGCCTTCATCTGAAACACTCTAGCACATTCCGTTTGGGCTTCATCAGTCTCTTTTCCTGACAGTGCACCCACTTCCCTCCCCTTTCTGGGCAGTAAGAGCCCACACTGACCCGTCTTTGACCCAGGACTGGAAGCGCAGCATTTAGATTTGGGGCTTTTGTTCCATCACTAGGTGGCGCTCTTTCCCAGAGGACCATTAAGCGCTTTCTTTCTGTTTTGCAATTCGTTGAAAATGTGTACCAAATGTCTCCAATTCAGGGTACCCAGATCACCAGTGCTTTGACCGGAAGCCTATGCTGGAGTGGATGGGGGTGTCGGCAGGACAGAGTGGTTGCTGTCTAAGGTTTTGCCTCGCTGGGCTGCCCCTTCCCTGGTCCTTTGGTTAGAGGAACCAGGCTTTTGTTGGGGTGCATGTTGTGCTGTGCTTGCTGGTACTTCCAGATGGCCAGCTTCTTGAGTTTATGAAGCAAAAAGAAAGCCCAAAGAGCTCACCTCGCCTCTGTCTAGTGTGCCTTCTTGTGCTTGTTTTATAACGTCCGGGATTTTTAGTTGCGCTTAATGAGAGGAACATGGGATATGATGCCCACTCCATTTTCCCAGAAATGGAACCTCCCAGAATTGTATTAGAAACAGCTTGCTTGCTGTGTGAAATCAAGTTTGGGTGGGTGGCAGGGGACTAACTAGAAGGCTGTTACAGCAGTCCACAGCAGGCAAAGATAAAGACCTGGATGTGGCTGCTAGCACTGGACACAGATGAATGGGATACAGAAAATATTTAGGCAGTTAATGAAGGCAGGAAAGAGCAACGGGCATAAGTATTGTGTTCTCCCTAACAGGTGTCTGTAGCAGGCGGTCATCGCGGCCAGCAGCAGAACTCCCTGAAGCTCAGGGTTCTTCTCTACAGAGGCACAGATGTGAGGCTTGTTTAGAGTGAAACAGGCACGTGGCTTTTAGATGGACTGTCTCCTGAGCTCGTGGGTCTTTAATTTATGGGAAATAAAGAGCTGTCCTTTTTAAAAATTAGAAGAAGTTTCACTGAGTGTTCGACCCAACAAGACTTATCTGTTGCACCCGCAGGTTAAACACAGTTAGCAAGCATCAGAGGCAAACAGAAGAATATTCCGAAAAGTTCGGAAAATAAGGCTGTCCAAGCCCCTTACATTTTTAATCTATCTAGGTCTATGTCTTATAGAGCTTGGTTTTCTGGAAGTGAATAATGGTGTTTAAATGTCTGCTTTATCACATCACTGAACAATGAGAGCTGTAATCATAACATAATGTAAAAGCAACAAGAATAAAGCCAACTGCCACAAGGAGAACAATTACTTTTGATTCGTGGGTTCGGTAAAGGAAACCAATTCATATCTTGAGACTTCAAATATTCAACTCTCTGCAGGTGAATTGCTTTATTATATTTTTCTTCCCGAGAAAAACCTAGCTTTGTTGGTACTTTTCCATTTTCTTTAACGGTTTATCATGTAAATGCCCTTTTTCTCTAACTGTGTAAGCCATAATGTGTTTGGTCATGGGTAACAGGAACCGCGAGGGTGGTGGTTTAAAGCGTAAGGACATTCCTATTTTACTTCTCAGGGAGCTCAGCAACTGGCCATTCCTGGGTTAGTTTGGAAGGTTAACAGTGTCATCCAGGATTTAGGGACGTCCACCCTCCACTCTGCATTCTCACCTTCTGTTTTCCCACTTAGTGCCTCATGGTCATAAGGCAGTGTCTATAAACGCTTTCTCAGAAACCTCAAGAGGTTTTCTCTGGTCCTGGCCAGAACTGGTCAACTGGCCAATTCTATCTCGAAGACTGGATGTCACTGTGTGGTAAAGAAGACCACAGCGCCCACTATTGACCAGTGGTTATCATCACAGGTGTCCTACCCATCCAGGGGTGTTAGAAATACAGAGGGCATTTTTGGTCGTCATACAAACAGAGGTGTTATTGTGGCATTTAGTGGGTTGGTCTAGGGATGCTAAATGTCCTAAAAGGCACAGAATACTTTTCCACACACAAAAAGATTCATCCTACCCAAAAACCAATACCACTCCTGTTAAGACACATGGGCTTAGATCACCCATCATTCATCTCCTGGGCTGGAGATGTTCTGACTCAAATACAACTAGGGGCCCATCAGCCGGAAGGGGAACACAGCTCTAGCGGAGTGTGCTGTGTACACGCTGGTGGAAGCTGGAAGGAGCACAGCGATGTGCAGCCACGGTGGCACACTGGATCCTTTTCAGAAAGCGCTGGTATTTGCACTGAATAAGGGAGAAGGAAAAAAACTATAGAAATCAAGATACAGAAATTGTCTCCAAGGGCTGTCTTTATTTGTCCTGATGAAGGGATTTCCCAGTAACTGGACAAACCTGTCTCTGAGAAGTGACTCCAAGCTCTCCACACTTCTATTGTCTCTGCTCTCTGCTCCCACCAAGGATTCAGAATGATTAAAACCCAACTATACAGCCACATTGCGGTGGGGGGAGGGGGGGAGTCTCCTTTGCAGACTCTGTACTCAGTACAAAATGGCAGGTGTTTAGTAAATATTTCTTGGGTATATGACAAACACATTAATTCAAAATGACATAAGGAAACAAAGCCTGGAAAATTGTTCAGCATTACATTTAAGGAGATAGGTACAATGAAATAGCAATTTTAAAATAGTAGTAGTGAAAACTATGAGTATAATCTAATTATGTTATTTAAAAAATTTTTTTAGAGCTCCAGACAGAAAGGATGGCCTGAGCAAAGGTACTGGCTCATGTCAGACCATGATATGCTCAGGGTCACACCAGCTCTGAGGCTCAGGAGGGTGTCCGTGAATCACTACCCACTTCTTCAACTACCAATTCTGCCCACATCGAGGGTCCCCGGACTTTTTGGGTGTCGATGACAAAGGCCAGACTTACTGAGAATGCCTTTTTCTTTTCTTCTCTGGTCTCCCTATTAATATTTTATTAGATGGTTCCTGAATCTAAGCAGTAGGAATATAGCTTATGGGCTGAGGCTAAGAAACATAGGTAATAGGCCGAGGCTAAGAAGTAGGCTGATGGGAAAGAAGTAGACAATCCACTTGACATCAATCAAACTCAATAGTATGTGCTATTTAAAACAGTGATGTGTAAGTAACTTTCATCATTCTTTGATATCACACTTGAAATTGTAGCTTGAAGCAGCAAGGATACTGATATTGAGACTATGCAAGGCCTAAGTCAAGTACTCGATAAATATTTATTGTTCATAGTTTCCTGAAGTCTTGGGATGGGGAAACAGTCAGTTTTGCTAGTATTGTTAGATTCATGCTCCTGCTCTTTCTCCTATATTTTCCATAAATTGGAGGTTGTCTCACTATTATTACAGATTCTAAATTTGATCGTTGGGTTCAGGTGGTGACCGCCAGATGGCTCCACTATACAAGTATGTTCTCTACAATTAGATAAATGACCTGGGCAGTGATATTTTGGTGCCACGTGAATACTCCCATTCCCCAACAACTTGTCATCTAAAGGTTTTAAAGTCCCTTGAGAATTCTGGCCTGAATCAATTATTTCTTTAGGATTTGCATAACAGTCATTTTCTAATCATATCATTTATTCTACATATATTTGCTATCACTCTACTGTAAAGAATTTTTCCCATCGACCAGGAGTGAACTCCAATTCTCCTTTTCTAAAAACGGCAAGGCAAATACTACTTTTCTCTTTAACAACTAATTTTTAGAATAAGAAGTTGGTGTAGTAGTCATTTCCAACGATGGAAAACTAATCTCTTGACCCCTTTCTCTCTCATCAAGTATAACTACAGAGTCATAGTTTTTTTTTTTTCTATTCATTATTTACAATCAACTGTAGTCATTTTTTACTGCTAAAATTGCCCTAAATTTGGCCTATGGGAGATACTTTAAGCTTGTCTTTTTAAAATTTACTTTTGCACACTGAATATACAAATGGGCATGGCCAGATCTTATATAAAAATAGAATTCTGACCCACTACCTACAGCAAAATGCCTTGGAAACCAACCCCCTTATCTACAGCAACAAGCCCAGAAGCCAGCCTCTTGTAAGTCAGCCTTGGAAGAAGTCAGACTGTTGTCTCCAGTAATGATCCAGGGGGCTAAACAAAACTTCTATAACAATCAGCTCAAAATGGCCGGGACTTGATTAAAAACTGACAGCTTCCCTAATTTTCGTCCCCACTTCCAACTTAGAACTAACTGAAGAAAGCCAAATAAGCATGCCCAGCCAATCACATGGATGCCCCACCTCCAGTCAACTGCCCCAAGCTTCCTGGTGCCAATGACCTCCAACAGGGCACACCTAGAAACACCTCTATTCACTAAGAGGCTCCCCCACTCCACTGGCCACCTTTGAGTCTCTGCCAAACACCAGCAATGGTGGCTGAGTCTCTTGCTATACCAAATTCCGCATAAATAGCCTTTGCTTTTCTCATTTTGTTTTTATTTACACAATTTATTGAGGCATAATTTACATACACATCAGTGTATAACTTATATGAGGTATAATATGTATGAAGTATAATTCACATTAAGTACACCCATTTTAGTGGTACAGTTTAATAAAGTTTGACAAAGTTATACACCTGGGTAACCACCACCCTATTCATGATGTAGAATATTTTCATCACTCCAAAAAGTTTCCCTATATTCCTTTCCAGTTGATTCTTGTTACTTTCCCCTTAGCCAAGCACGAATTTGATTTCTGTCACTATAGATTAGTTCTGCCTGACTCCTAAGTCCTGTTGATATCTTTATTAGCCTAAGCACTTCCTTTGCATTGAAGCGCAACAAAATGTCTGACTTGTCTCGTATTTCCCCTGCCCCAGAACAGAATCAGCCTTCCCCCAAGGTGTTCTGGATCTATGAAATGGAATTTAGAAACCACAGTCTAGTTCCTAAGAGTGCACATTGTTACTGGAAGGTGACCAGCCATCCTGGTTTGCCTGGAGCAGTTCCAGTTGTAACGCTGAAAGTCCAGCATCCCAAGAAATCTCTTCAGTCCCTGGGAAACTGGGACAACTGGTCAACTTAGTGCTTGTAGGCCCTTTCAGTGCATAGAACTAGAAAGTTTATTTTAAAAACCATGTGCTCGAATTGATATTTCTGATTTAAACATACCATAGTTTTTTTCTGAACTTCTCGATATTTGTATCTCATTTTCTCCTACACGGGAAGTCTTGTACATTATAACACTAAAATATTTATGTTATCCTACAATATAGTTTCAAAACGACAGCAACGATATTACAACTATAAACCACCGAGTGAAGCTGAAAATTCTCTTGCAGTTCTTTTTCACCCTTAGACTATAACCCATCAGATATTCTCTGATTACAATGTTCAAAAGATCTGGGGAATAATTCTTTCCTCTGGTTAACAACATAGTTTTGTTACCAATTTGATCTCGTTCATTTGTTTCAATTTGCTTTCAACTTTAGGTTTACTTTGTTCCCCTTTTTATTTCCTTTTTTTGCTATGTAAAACTTTCAAAGTTCAAAGTCCTAGAAGTCTTGCTTTTCTTTCCCCTCCATCCTTTCTCACCACCCTCCATAGGTAACCATTTTTATTGTTCCTAGAACATCCTTCCAATTTTCCACATAAACCGGGACTCATTCCAAAGCAACAGAAAAACATACTTTTTTTTTTTTTTATGGCTGCATTGTATCCTATTGTATGAATGTGTGTCCAACCAGTTCCCTAGTAACGGACATTTGAGTTATTTCCAAGCTAATGTTAGAACAAATGGACACTGCAACAAACACCTTGCCTGCATGCTGTTTCTATTTGTGGAGGTGAATTTGCAGAATAAAGTTAGGGTTAGCAGTGGAATTGCAAGATATAAGAATAAATGGATACAGAATTTTGATACTCCATGTAGAGCTTGAATCATTTTCCCACTCCCATCAGGAAATTTAGGACAACTATTTATCCAGATCTTTGACGTTTCAATGTGCACGCCACTGTAAGTGAGCGCCAACAGCCTTCTGTATTTAACGACCTCTGTTCTTCTTTCCTGTGAATTATCTGTTCGTGTCTTTGCCCATTATTCTCTTTGGTGTTTGGTCGTTCTCTTTTCAGTTTTGAAAAGTTCCTGTGATTTAAGTTACAAATATTTTCTTCACACCGATCTGATTTACTGGGAATGTACCACGATCCCTTTGACCATCTGGGGTACACTTTAATCTTATCCTTATAAATCACCTAATTCCAGGACACCTCCTTCGGGGATAAACAGTTTGGGTAAAGCTGGATAAGGGCAGACCAATCAAAAGAATTACCTGATCCCTGTCTAAAAGATTTCAAGTTTACCAAGTAACACTATCATTCTTATGCAACGGTCCGCATGACCCAACGTTCTGCGTAAGAGAGCATATTCGAATTACAAAACATGATATCGGGTTCATTAAAAGCACACGGAGTTCGCCTCCCCCCTCGCTTCTTTTAGCAAGGTGCCCCTAGAGCTGCTGACACAGGCACAACCTCCGACCGCTAGACAATAGCTTCTCCGTTTCTCCCGGAGATGTCAAGGCAGGGACGAAGCAAGTGGCCAGGAGGCTGCACTTCAAGACGGAAAAGAAGGCATCGCTTTCCAGACTTTCCAAACCGACACCGGTGAGGCTGAGGGAAGCCTAACGACAGCCTACGCCTCGCCCCGCCTCGGCCCGGAGCGTGCACCTGGCCGCCAGCGCGCGGAAGCATCCGGCCCGGCGTCGTACGGCCCGCCAATCACACGCCGCCTTCGCCCGGATTCCTCCGCCAGAGGCCGCGCCGCAGCCGCAGGTGGCCAGCGAGCGCGTCCACCTAACGCCACCCATCGCGACCCCTGCCGCCCTTCCCGTGATGCCCCGCGGCTGACCTCCGACGCCGCGGCCCACCCCTGCCTGCGTCCCGCGTCCCGCAGCCCTCCGCCCCCGCCGAGCCTGCGGCGCGCCGGCGGCCGCGGGGCGGGCACCGAGGCGGCCCCTCCCTCAGCGCCTCGAGGTCCCTGGCCGGGCGCCGTCCCTTCGCCTCTCCGCCCCGCGGGGGGGCCCGGCGGTGGCCCGGAGGTTGCGACCACGGCGGGGGGCGCCTGGCCGGTGAGCGGGGTGGACGCGGACCTGACGGGGCGGGGGCGCGCCCGGAGGGGGTGCCGGGCGGCGGGGGCGCGCTCGGGGGGGGTGCCGGGCGGCGGCGGCGGCGGCGGCGGCAGGGCAGCGGGAGGAGGGGTGGGGCGGCGCGGCCTCGCTTCCTCCCTCAGCGCCATTTTGTGGCAGCGAGACCCGCAAATAAAGGGGTGCGTCGGGGCTGCGGCGGGAGGAGGCGCGCGGGGGCCGGCTGCTGCGCGGTCGGGCGGCCCGGGCGGCGAGCGGGCGGCGCGGCCTCGGCCTATGTGACTGGGCGGCGCCGGCGCGGCCTCCGTGCGGAGAGGTAGGTGCGGGCGCCGGCGGCGGCAGCGGCCGCGAGGACTCGGGGTTCCAAGGGCTGAGGCCCGGACCCGGGCAGGGGTGGGCAGAGCCCGAGGGCCACTCGGCGCCCGGGCCCGCCGGCCTCCCGTTAGCCTTCCCGCCCGCGGGCACACTTCCGCCGTCCCCTGGGCCCGGGGCGGCGCGACCGGCAGTCCGCCCCCTCGGTGCGCGTCCCGGCCCCGCCGTGGCGTCGCCCCCTCACGGTCCCCACCGCCTGATCCGATGACTAGCGGTGCGAACGAGTTCAGCGAGGGAAGGAGCTAGCAGCGTTCGGTGACCAAATTTCCCATCGCGCAGTAGGTTATTGCTGCAGCTGCGTTCTCCTGTTGACTTCCATTTTTAAGTAATTGATGTATTCTAAGCGAAAAAAAAAATTCTTTATTGAATTTTAGATTTCCGTACATTTTTAAAGTTTCGCCTTGGATCCTCGTAAGACTGACTTGAATGTTTTTTCAAATCATGTCTCGGAACACAAGTCCAACTTCTTGTTTCGATGAAATCAGTTGGATGGTTGATCCCAAAGGATTATGTTAAAATCCTAAGTAACCGTGTTTAGATAGTTAAAAACGATTCTTTTGCCCCGAGGTAGACTAGTATTTCCTTGAGCACCTTACAGTTGTGAATTGTCCATCAGTAAGAATTTAGTTAATTCCGGTGCTGAGGAAGATAAAGTGGAAGTTAAGTTCTGTCATCACAAATTCACTCAGTTTTTGAATTTTAAATTTTGATCATTAAGTTTTCTATGATAAACATTTAAACTCCCATTTAAAAACTACGGAAATCTTTTAAGGAGAGCTGTATTTTATTTACTTATGTCAATTCAGTAGCATCTGATTAAGCAAGTTGAGGAAAGAAAGGATGAAGTTAAATTTTAAGGGTTTAATTTTTAGAATTCTTTTAAATTGTATATTCTAAGTAGATAGCCAAGTGATCAGTATTTTGATTTACTTCTCAGCAGTGGAACCGACGCAAACTATCTAAACTTCTAAGTCCCAAAGGGTAAAAGTAATGATACAAGTGTGTCCCGGATACTGCTGCTGTTTTACTTGGCCCATCTTACTTATAGAACTTTATAATGTCTAGCTTTCCTGATTCAGTTTTGAGTCACGCTTGCTCAGAATATTTTGTGTATTTGTTAGAAATTAGTTGAGATATATGATAGAGAAAATGTATAGCAGCCCTATGATGTAGAGATGAGGGTTATAGTTATTTGTACAGTACACTACAGCTTTCAAAGTCCCTTACAGTTTTGTATGTATGTAGTATAGAATCCCCTTGAAAATATTCTTCAGCTAGTAGTCTTGATCATTTTTATGTAATTGTATATTATGTTGCTCTTGGAAAAAAATTTTTTTCTTGCTCTTAAAAATTTTGTCGATGGATCCTTTAGCATTTGGTTTTATGCTTGTTATTTTTTAAATTATATCTCACTTTTCTGCCTCTAAATAATTTTCTGTTAACTAAGCTTATCAGAAAAACTTTTCTATATTCCCATAACAGCACATTGCATGTTAAGGTAGTGCATCAGGCTAGAACTTAGTGCTATAAATGTTTTCTACTCTTAAAAATGTAGTTGGAATTTAATTTTTCCTAAATGCACATTAAAATTATTTTTTAAGTTAATGTTAGTATTTTATTTGAAAAATATCTTTGTATAGCATTTTTATGGTACCTAAAGCTTTGAGATTTGCAGTACTTCGTGAGACAACCAAAATTTGTATCCTCTTTTTACTGATTTGGAGACTGTAGCCCAGAGAATTAAGTAACTTGCTTAGGATCACATGACTGATGACTTACAAGAGTCAGGAAAAGGTGGTCTTCCAATTCCTAACTAGTACCCTTTCTACCACAGGGCTAAGGCTAGTACAGTGTCAGATTACTAGTTTCTCACCTTTACTTATGATCATTTTGAACGATGTACGTGCCTTCTTACTGAAGTTGTGATGGCTGGTGCTTGCTTCTGTTTAGGAAGAACTGAGTTTCATAACTTATGATCATAATGCTAGCTAAGAGCCAGGGAAGTACTGGGATCTGGGATGCTAGGCACCCAGCCAACCAAAACTGAGCTCTCCATCACAAGCTGTTTCTCAGTGTTAAGGCATCAAGAGTAGATGGTGGTTCTGGCATTCTACACTTGAGATGTATTATTTTTGAATTATCCACATGAATAACTGAAACTATTACATAATGAATTTTCTTAAACCTGCTAAAAGGTAACTAAATTGGCCAAGTTTGAAATTTACCTGTTTTGCTTTTCTGCATTCTCTACTTTAGCTAGCTGTAAGCTGCTTGATCATTGAGGATGGGAAAATGGAAGACTTATCCATCATCTTCGGTTACCAGTTTTTGTCAGTTCATCTGAAAAATGGGGACTGACTGTAACTTTGAAAAGTTGTGATTATTAAATAAGTGATTATTAAGTTAAATTTAATATTTAATTATTAAATACACATTCGTAACACTGAACGTGTATTCATTTTTGTCCAGAGTTCAGGGTTCAACTGATACTGCAGTCATTCATTCCATTTTCTGATAACGAGAATAGATTGTAGCAAGAACCTGGAATGTCCATTAATCTAGAATTGTCCTTATGAATCTAAAATTGACTTTAAATGGTTATTGTGTTATCAGTTGTGCTAAAAAGAAATTGTCTTGGGAAATAATAAATTTCTTAGTTTATTTTTGCAATGCGAGAGAATTGAGACCATGTTCTGTTTTGACTAAATAGTTGAATGGTGGTGCTTTTAAATTTTAAACCTTTTCAAATTTGCCTTTTGCCAGACAATCCATTTCAGTATTGTGCAATATTATGGACTCTCTAGGAAAAATTGACTTTCCATCAGCTAAAGATAAGGAATTTTTTCCCAAAAGCTTATGCTTCGAATTCTCATGTTACGGATCCCGTAATATGGGATGACCTGTGACTGAAAATCGACATAAGGAACACAGACATTTATACAAAACTACTATTTATCCCTGACTTACATTGCAAACTTAGAAATTTATTTTTATAAAGAAAATGTAAATATCCTCTAAACATGTGTTGTTAAAATCTTCCCAACATCAAACTTTTTAAATGAAGAGAGAACATAAGCCAATGTTAGAAATTGAAAAAACTCGCTATTTAGAATTCTAAAACTTGGAGCTCACCAAGAATTCTGCAGCGGGGCTTAGAAATAAAGATTATTATCCTCAACCTGTCAATTCTGTCTTCAGATTTTTCAAGAAATAGCGATGGAGAGTCTTTGTTTTTTTGATAGAAAGGAGGAAATTGATAATTAAATGCTTATTTTGTGCCAGTCACCATGCTAAAAACTAATGTTTATCATCAAAAAATAGCACGATAATTTTGAGCCCTGGTGCTGGTAATCCTTTTGGAGATGGGAAGACTAAGGCTCAGGTTATGCCTTTTATTTTCAAAGTTGGTCATTGTTCTAGGAAAGCAGTGTTATTAGAATTTCTTGTGTTTCTCAGTCCTTTCAATGCCCTTTATAAATAGTTTGGCATATTTGTTGCAAATTAAGCTTGCAATTTTATTTTAGTGGATAAGAATTTGAATAACTTTTTTGTGTGTGTTATATACAATCCTAACTCTGTATTTCATATTCTTATTATACTGACATTAAACCCTGATTTTCAGATTAGGTACACTGCATTGAAGAAATCAGTACATTTTAGGAAAAAATCAAAATTGATCATACCCTAAATTACTGGCTTAATTCTTCCCTCTTTAATAATGTTATTTAATGTAGCTAAAATGTATTAAAACAATGAATAAATGGGAAAGTATTAGGTTGTAGAAGCATGTACTAGATTATAAACTGGAGTTTATATCAAAATGCATCAATAATATTTAAATTTTGTTACTAAAATTTTTAATAGTTGTGGTGCCCAGTAACTAGATAACAGGTAATAGACTACCTGTCCACATTGGTAAATTTAGCTGTTTTCGAACTGTTACTCGAGAACTCTGTCACAATTCTTGTTAATATTAAGATCTATATATGTTATCAAAATTTTATAGTATGGTCATCTTGCTCGGTTTTGGAAAAAAGCCTATATTAGCTCATTTAGCTCACTTTTATGATTTAATGGTAACTGAAGCAAATGTGTGTTTATTCATACTTTTCATTTAGTGTATGTTTGAGTGCCTACTGTGTACTGAGGCATCAGAAGTGAATGAAACAGTTTTCTCATGGAGCTTATTTCATAACTGGGAGAAATGTTTGTATAAAATGTCAGGTTGTATTAAAAGCTACGAAGGAAAATAAAACCCGATATGAGGGGAAAACAAGGAATTGGCATTTTGAGTGAGATAGGAAGCATTTAGAAGGATTTAACCAGAACAGTGACATACATAGGTACACATATACTAGTTAAGTATGGCTAAAATCATCTTGTGGAGTTTGTTTTAATTAAATAGATTATTGATGTTTACTGTTTAGCTCGACAAAGGAGAAATTTCAAGTAAATGCCAAACTTGTCTGGGTTCAAAGAGGTCTCAGTCTAGCGGAATGAATGCACATTAAAACCATGCTAAAATAGAAGTGGTTAGACCTGAGATAAACGTGGTGAGGGTTTGTTTCCCAAATGATTGGAAGAGCTGGTATCACGTTGGGATAGTCACCAAAGCCATCAGCTCAGAAACAAATGATATACTCAGGTTTTTGCTAGCTACATTCAATGGAAGATTGTTAAAGAGGGAAGAATTAAGCCAGTAATTTAAGATATGATCGGTTTATGATTTTTTCTAAAATGTACTGATTTCTTCAACATAATGTACCTAACCTAATAATCAGGGTTTAATGACAGTACAATTAGACTATCTGACTTACAGAGTTGGAATTGTGTGTAACATAAAAAATAGTATTGGAATATTTGAGATTCTTTTGGAGGAATCTCAAATATTCACTAACAAGTCAAATAGCTTTTAAAAACTCAGTTTTACACTGTAGATTCTTTGGTTTTTTTTATTGAGGTATAATTGACAATGACAAATAACAGTTTCAGGTGTACAGCATAATCAATATTTGTGTACGTCGTGATGGAAGTGTATGCTGTTTATCACATCGTGATGGAAATGTATGCTGTTTATCACCCCTCGCCAAATATTGTTACAGATTTTTTTCTTGTGATAAAGGCTTAAGATTTACTCAGCAATTTTCACATATGCAGTACAATATTAACTAGCTACATTCAGCGATAGTGCTGTGTATTACATCTCTATGACTAATTTCTTCGGTTAAATTTTTTAAAGTTTGGAATTTGTAGTGAATATGGGTAAGTAAAATAAACTATAAAGTTTGATATGTAAGGGAACATTCATGATTATGCTTTAGAAATGATACCTAAATTAAATTGTCTCTATCTTAAATTTGAATATTAAGAAGTAGACATGTTTTCAGTAAGCATTGTAAAGTTCATGAGAGTAGCGCTCTCATTAACCTATCTTTTGCAATAGGCTTAAGTGAATTTTGTATAAATTACATAAAGCTAATTTTGAGATAAATTATTGTGACAAATAGTGTAGGAATATTTTTATTGAGATGTAAACATATATGTAAACATTGTACAGTACTGAATTACCATGACAGTGATAGAGTCTACCTTACTATAACAACATAGTGCTGTCAAAGGAAAGGCTTAGCAACTGCTACTACCCTCTGTACCCTTTCAGCAAGATGCCTGGCATGCTATACTGCCTGAGGCCAGTGTTTGACTTCACAGAGCTACCACTTCTGCTGCAGAATGTCTTTCATAGGGCAGTTGTAAGAATGCATTGAAAATTATATTTCAGTCCTTTATGGGAACATCGGAAAGAATTATCAACTTTTTTACAGAATTTTTTTTTTTTTTAATAACCTAATAACAATCGTGATGTGAGGTGTTAACAAAAGGGAAACTGGATGCAGAGTATACAGGAACCCTGTAATACCTTTGCTGCTGTTCTGTAATTCTAGAGATAATTCTGAACTAAAGATTTATGATTTGGTCATAACCGAGTTCACTAATAAATTTATTTGAAAAAGCCAGTATTTCGGGTTCCTACTTTAAATGAAAAGAAATCAGTTGACCCTCTTCTATCTCTTTCTCTAGGATTCAAGATGACCAACGAGGAACCTCTTCCCAAAAAGGTGTGTTTTTCTCAGCAATTTTTTTTGGATAGTGGAGTTGAAAGGACTATCTGAATTGTTTGCTTATTGTTCATTCCCTTGCTTTGTGACGGTAGCATGGCATTGTGGGTGTATAACATACAAGATGTCATATCTTATATGCAATCTATTTTTAGAATCTTTTCAGCTTTTGGAAAACTTTTGTTATAATATTATTCCCTGGGCTATTCTTAGCCTTTATTATACAAATAATGTGAAAAAGGAGATTACATCACAGGTTCCTGTAAATTACATCTTTTTTCCTAATCTAGATCCATTTGATTGTAATGTAAAACCACTTCTATATTTTTCCACACAGAGGTTACAGCACTTTCCTCTGAAGTTTCGTTTTCTAGTCTCCTTTCTCCCCTCCTCGTGTTATCCCTACCGTAGTTCAGTTTAGTCATTGTTACACACACATGAAGTTACAAAAGAAGTAACATAGTTTCTAAGAGAAATTTATAATTCAATTGGGAAAGCAGGGTATGTGCTACTAACTTGTAAATATTTAAGTGAACAATTGAGATAAGTGTTATGGAAATTTCTGTCTTAAGTTTTGAAGTCAAATTATTATTGAAATAAAGAATTGTACACTGATTTAATAATCTGATGACTGCTCTGTGTTTTCTGGTAGACTTTTAATGAGAAACTAATTTTATACTAAAGTAGGAGAGGTGCATCACCTTTATTGTCTTCATTAGAGAAAATACTTAATATTCCTCAAGTTACAATGCAATTTTAGCTAGCTAGATTATTATGCCCATTTTTTAAAACTCTAGTTTGAAAGAATTATTTACAGAAAGTTGCAAAGAAATATTCAGGGAGGTTCTGTGTACTTCATCATCCGGCCTCCTTCAATGTTAACATCTTGTATAACGTTATCAAAACTGGGAACTTGACATTGGTACCATCCACAGAGCTTATTCAGACTTCAGTGGCTATACCTGCGGCTATACCTGCATTGATTGATTCTGTGTGTGTCTGTGTAGCTCTGCAGTCTTATCTCATGTAACAGTGTAACCACCACCACAAGCCTCCCTTGTGCCACTCCTTTACAGCCATATCCATCCTTTCCCGCTCCATCCCTAATACCTGGCAACCAGCAATCAGTTTCCCATTTCTATAATTATGTTTCTTTACAAGCATTATATAAGTGAAATAATGCAGTGGATGTATCCTTTTAAGACTGGTTTTTTTCACTCAGTATAATTTCCTTCGAGGTTTACCCAAGTTGTTGCATATATCAATAGTCTGTTTCTTTTTAATATCTCATAGTATGGATGTATCACAGTTAAACTGTTCATCTGATGAAGGGCATTTGGGTAGTTTCCCAGTTTGGGCTGTTACAAATAAAACTACTGTGAACACTCATGTACATGTATCTGCGGAAAGAAATGTTCATTTCTTTGGGATATGTGCTTAAAAGTGCAACTGCTGGGCTGTATAACACATCGTTCTTAGTTTTAAAAAGAACCACCAAACTATTTTCTAGAGCAGCTATACCATTTTTCATTCTTACCAGCAGTGTATGAAAGTTCAGTTTTTCTGCATCTTCACTCACCATTTGGTATTACCATTGGTTTTTCTGTTCTTGCTGTTTTTGTTTGTTTTGTTTGTTTTTTTGGGGGGAGGTAGTGCCAAATTATTTGAAGGAAGGGTACAAATGAAAGAACATAAGCAGATGATTTGCTACACCACATTTTTATTTAGCCATTCTAATAGGTGTGTAATGATAGCTCTTTGGGGTTTTAATTTACATTTCCTAATTATACCCATTTTAAAGATAACAAAGTTCACTTTTTAAAACTTCCGTAAAATAAGAGTTGTTTGTTGTTGTTTTAAATCATGTGTTGAGCCATTTAAGTCTTAGACCCTGGAGATGTTTCAAATGTCTCCATTCAGAGTTCCTTTGGGAGGGGCGTTGTATGTCCTCAGTAATACAGCGATTCCTGGTAACAGACCAGCAATTGGGGGGTTAAAAGTTATGATCCTGTCTTCATAAAATATGAAGAGCATAAGTGCAAGTGGTATTTAATATTTAAAATTTTTAGGAAGAACACTCGGTTCATATTTTAATTCTCTTTAAAGGTTCGACTGAGTGAAACAGACTTCAAAGTTATGGCACGAGATGAGTTAATTCTAAGGTAAAATGTTCTTTTATCAAAAATATAAAAATATTTCTATGGAATATGATATTGTGACTGTAAACTGTATTTATTTTTATTGTAAATACATCTCCAAATCGTTATTGTACTTTTGGAATGTATTTTTTGTGGCCTGTTCTGTCATTATTTAAACATCGAGGAAAGCATAACACTTTAAAGATGTAAAGCACAAGCTTCTAGACTAACAGATAACCTGAATTTTTTTCTTGCAGAGGATAGCTGTTTAGAATTTTAACTTGAAAGACATTTGTACTCCATGAGTAAAACTTGCCCTGGTGAAAAACTCTTCTTTCGCTTTAACAAATATATGGGCTTGGTTTGATGTAGTTACTTTCTTTGTTTAACGTGTGCAAAAGTTGTTCTGGGGGATACATTTCTAGTTACAGAAGAAATCCGTTACTTACTGATGCAGCAAAGTTACTCTTTCTCATAACTGTGACCTTGGTCAGCTCATTTAACTCTTTATATCCTTCATTTTCTCATCCGCAAGTTAAAAGAGTTGCATAGAATTACTTTTAACAGTTACTTCCAGCTCTGAATTTCTGTGGTTATTTTAGAAATGTCTTGCAAAAGCAGATTGTCAAGTACAGCATTACGGTATTTTTCAAATGTAAGAAATCAGAAAAGGGGATCACGCATGTTTTATGTTTTATAACCTAGAGTCTTTTGTATTTTATTACCATAGTTGGTGAGTATTTTACATGATAACTTTAGATAAAAAGTAAAAATTTTTCAGGGCAACCTTCGCAAGATTGTTGAACTTTTTTCTCTAGAAACTTCACAGAATTTTTTCTTAAAGAACTAAGTAAATTTAACAGGCTAGAAGTGGAGGAGAGAAAAGGTGTTTTACTTGTAAGAAGGGAGACACAGATGATGTGTTCCGTTGTTTCCTAGAGCCTAATAATTTCCCACCCTCACTCTGCTTAGCTGCTCTGTGGCGGACATGCTCTATATCTTCCTTTGCCATAATCTCATGCATAGGATAGTTTTTCCATTGCATACCTTTATTTTCCTACACATAAAATTTTAATCCTTAGTATTCTGAAACATTTGCCCTGTCCTGCCGAGGTAGACAATTGCTTGTGATATACTACCACTTACCTGTTGTTCTCTTTGTACCTCTGATTTGGTACACTCCTTGCCTTTTATCCTTTCTTAGATAATTCCTCTGGTTAGTATGTGTAATCTTTTTCTTGATTTAACTATGGAGGGAGCATTAATACTATAATCTTAAAAAAAAAATAGCAATTTTTAATGTTAAGTAACTTTTAAAGTTTTTAAATCATGTGCAGTGTATATTCTTCAGATCAGTTTAACTTAGGGAATTCTCATTTATGACTTTTAAGTGAATTTTTTACCCTTATTAATTTGGTGATTTTAAATCATCTGCTGCTTAACTAGTCTGTGCTTTCTGTCTTCTTGATAAGGATGTTCTTAGTTGAACTTTTATAAGTTTCTGTTCTTCTAAAACAGTTTTTATGTAGCCTCTGCAGAAGACTTTTATTCATCCCCAAACATCGAACTGTTTGTGTCCTAGGTTGTCAGGGCCATAAAAATAAGCATTCTCTTGGCTGAATAGTAGTCTTTATGTGGAAGGTGGATTAGCTTGGTATCTTGAAGTATTTTTGTTCATTATGTTATAATATTAATATGTCACATAGCAAACCTTTCAGTTTTTTAAGATCGTGAAGATTTTTTAGATTAGCTGTAACTGAAGGACAGCTTGAAAACAGCTCTTCAGCAAGAAAGATAGTGACAGGGCAGGTTGCATTCCATTAGCAGTCACTTTAACGTAAGACTAAGAAAAGCTTTATCATTTATCTGCAATAATTGCCAAGAGTAGTTAATATAGCCTATATTTTGAGGTAGAAGAATATATCAGGAAAGAAAGGTCCCATACTCAATGGCATGTGTGCAGGTTGTTTGTGCTAATCAGATAGGGCTTTAAAAAGAGTCTTCGAAAATAGTATATTCTCTTCCTCTTTTTTTTACAGACAAAAATAAATATTACTGAGTCACATGGTATTTTCACAAAAGAGCCAAGATAAGCTGGAAACCCTTATAATTAGGCATATTTTTTATATGCCTTTTGTTTGAGGTGGCCAGTACATCTGAAAATAGTAGTAAGTTTTTTACTCAGCTTCTATAATCCAGGCATTGAGCTGAGCATCAGTGTGATACAAAGCCCTCTTCTCTAAGGAATGATGAAGTAACTAATTTACTATTGGTTAAATTAGATTTATAATTATTTCAGAATGGAAGAGACCTTAAGAATTATAAAGCAGAATTCTCCGTCTAATATTTGTAGGTTTATGGATGCAATTTTCTAGTCTGTTTAATAAAAGTAAATTCAACTTCACTGATATACGAATTTATTTTTGTACTAGATGGAAACAGTATGAAGCATACGTGCAAGCTTTGGAGGGCAAGTACACAGATCTTAACTGTAAGTTTGAGTTTTAGTTTCCTAAAGACTGTGTGAATATCTCATTTTAGGTTGTTATAGACATGCAGGGTAATTGGCTTTACTAAGCAAATGTAATGTCAAACATTCTATTAAAGAACTATGTCCAGGTACTATGTCGGGTGCTGGGAAATAGATGAATGAGACATGATATCTCTTCGGGGAGTTCCCAGTCTTTGGGGAAGACCAACATGCAATAATCATATAATAGCATGACTTTTAGCAGAATTATGTACAGGGTTCTGAGAGAGCATAGATATGGAAAGCCACAACTACTTGAAACTTTCCTTGATCTGTCCCTAACCCCTTCCACCCCTTCCACAGAGGAATTTGAAATAAAAAGCATGAGCTATTATTAGTCTAGAAGGGCAGAGGTATTTAGAAGCAACCGTAAATACATTTATTTAAATTGTAACTTAGTTGTTACTTAAATTGTAATAATAGCATATAGCTGTATTTTTACAGATTTTTCAAAATCTGAAAATAATACCAGCTAAGTTTATAATTTGAAACCATTTTAGTCTTTCACTTTGTCACTGAGAGTAACATTTTTTGTAAGTGTAAAAATATAATTTTCCAAGCCCAGAAAGCTTAATGCCCTGAATTTTAATTATTATGCAGCTATATTATAATTCAAAGAAGTCATGAACGTTATGGAAACTTAAAGTAACAATCGTTCATGCCATTATTAGCATATTTATATTGAATACGTTAAAAACAATAGTCAGGACTTTATAAATATTATATAATATAAACAAATGGAAATAATGATGTTTTATATGTTCTGTTTGAACAGATTAGACTAGAACAACATTTTTCTATCTGGCATTAGGGGGTTTGGGACCATAACCCCACTAACGCCTAAAGGAGCACTTCAGACTGGGAATAAATTTCCTGGTTCTAAAAGTAGTTAGGATAGAAACTAAAGACTTGCTAATTTTTTTACCCTGGTTTTTATACTTGACAAAGGCAATCAGAACTTCGTTTGCTTGGTTCAGTTTGACCTTGAAATTCTATTTCATAATATTTTTGAAAATTTTTCTCTTTACTCATCAGCTAATGATGTAACTGGCTTAAGGGAGTCAGAAGAAAAACTAAAGCAACAACAGCAAGAGTCTGCGCGCAGGGAAAACATCCTTGTGATGCGACTAGCAACCAAGGAGCAAGAGATGCAAGAGTGTACTGTAAGTATTCATATGTTTTAAGCCTTTTGAGGAATTGGGTTTTAGTTCACATTATTACATGTATTAATTAATACTAAATTCTATATACTTAATACAATTATAAATGTATGTTTTGTTGAGGTAAATATGCTTTGAGCTGTAAATATGCTAAATGTAAAATTTTGATAGATAGCTAGCCTCTCATCATTGGATTTAAAATACTTTTTTGTGGCCAAGAAGTCAAAAGTTTTAAGTTATTTTTCTGAAATCTACGTGATTTATGAAAATTAGTATATCGATTCAGATATTTTTTAGTAGCTTGATTATCCGAGGGAGTAAGTAATGTTCGCTCTTTACTTATAAGTGTACCTTCTGATTAGTTTCTCCTCTGCTCTCTTCACTCTTCTATGAATAAAACTATTTTTCTTAGTGTCAGCAACTTGGCTATCTCTCCTATTTAATTGTTACAGCTTTCATTTGTGCTATTTGCCATGCCTACATAGATATGAAACGTACTGACATATTTGATCATTTAGCTCTGGTTGAATTTGGATTCAGTTTTATGCAGTCTTCAGTCGTCTTAGCCATTTTTTTTTTTAACAGGACTTATGTATCTAAGTTGTACTAAATGGAGAAAGCTCCATCCCTGTTTCTAATTTTAAAATCTGAACATTTCAGAATTCTTTTCTGTAATCTCTATTCATTTGTTATACATTTAAAACCTAATGTATAAGGCAGTATTCCGGTCACTGGAAACTAGTATGTGGGAGCGCAGTCCTATTCCTGTTCTCTCATTGATAAGAGTTTCTTTAGGGCTCGATCACAATCCATATTTCCTGTGCAGAGATCGTTTCGATTTCTACAACTGCATTCCTTCCTCCACTTTTTCAAAATGACATCTTTACCTGTTACTTTGCTGAAGAAAGAGTGGCCTGTCATTTTCTCTACCTTCTCACCACTTTTTCTCCTTTCGTTTCTGCCAGTTTAGTTTCCATCTTCACCTCAACTGATTTTTCTTTTTTCTCCGGAGTCACTAACAAATGCATTAACAATCTTTTCTGAGTACTCATATGCCTTCACTTTCTAAATTTTCAACTGTTGACCATCCCCACCTTTGGATATTTTTTATCTGTACACTTTGTTCCAAAAAGTCTCACCAGTAGTTTGAATTTTTTTCTTTCTATGTAACATTGACATAGAAAGAAAATTTTTTTCTTTCTATGTAACACTGATCCCACCCTTCCAAAAAATTTTTTATTCTATTACGATTGTCATGTCAAATGAAGTAGGTAGTGTATTTCAGGTGCCCAGTCTCAAAACCATTTAATTTTTTTCCGATACCTAGTATTCTAGAGTGTGCCATTTACTCATTTAATAGTTTTAGGTCTCCCTGTTTGCAAGGCATTTTGCTAGATGCTTATTCATGCAAAGGATGAATTTTTCCTTCCAAATGCTAACCACCTGGTAGATAGAGTGTGAATGGATGGCGCCGTGGTAATAACTTCATAACACCAGTGTGTTTTGAATTCTTTCTCTATTCTTGAGTCCTCCAGTTGATATCCTAGTTCAGGTTCTTCTCACCACTTGCTTAGACAATATGTACTATCGACTCAACCTCTGTGATTCTTCAGCTATCCTATATACACTGGAAGTTCTGATCATATCATTTCTGATCAAAACCTTTAGTGATGCTCCATCATCCTTTTGTCTTCTCAGCCTAGATTTCAAGGTTATTTCAACTAGAATCTAACCTTTCCTAGCTACATTTTTTACAGCTCTCCCCGGCACAGGCCTGCTGAAGAGCTCACTGTTCTTTCAGTTAGAATACAGAGTGAAGTTTTACAGAAGGGGCAGCAGGAACAAAACAAGGAAAGGGCAAGATTGTACGTGGCAGATGAGGGCAGTTCTCTTTGTAAATCTAAATAGTGACTATCAGCGTTGGAGAGGCAGTGTTTTCTTTAGTGGTAGTAGTACCTGGTTTATACTATATGGCATACTTTATTCCTGTCAAATTGTTTTAGCGACTGGCCTTATGAGCTACTTTTAAAAAAATCTCCCTAAACTTAAGTAAAATTCTGTTTGCTCAGTGAAGTAAGCAATTAAATGTATTCCCAATCCATTCAGTGTATTTGTAGCTTTTACTAAATTTATGTTAGAAATTAACTACTTATGAGCTATAACTTTAATTCTATTTAAGCCTTAATGTGGAACAGGATCTTGGACCTTATCTTCTTTGGGTGTGAAGAAAATGATTTGGGTGTGTTCAATGCTAATAAACTATTTCATATTTTAGAAATGTGTTTTTAGTGTGGTAAATAAAAATAGTACAACTGAAGTCGAAATTGAAGGTTTCTTATGTAAGTAGAGGGGTTCTGGTATGGTGAAAAAAGCCCTAGACTGGGAGTCAGGAGGCTTGAGAGTTAGATTTCTAGTCTCAGTTCTGGCACCGAACTACTTGTATCCTTGGACAATTGATTTACTTACTATAATTTCTCAAAATAAGCAGTTAGGACTATATCAGTCACCTTCTAGCTTTACCATTCTATGATTCAAATCTACTCAGAGAAGGGAAAAAATAAACACGCTTTATTTTGCCTTAAGGCAATATTTATAAAGCTATTTATAAGGTACTGTTTATAAAGTAATGCTAACTCATGTAAATATAAACACTACATATTTTCAAATTTAGAAATGCAAATATATGTTTTAAATTAGAATCTTGTACCTGATACATTTTTAGAGGACTTGTACATGGAATAATTTCCATAGGCACAAATTTGAACAAGTAAAGCACTGTAGTCTTATATAATTAGTATTTTAAACTTGATTTTTTTTCCCAGTGGGTGTCAGTATTTTTAGTAAATATAATATTACTGGTTTTTTTTTCCTCGTACAGTTTCGGTTGCAAAGTAAGGTGTAGCCTCTTTATTTAAAGTTTCCAAATATGGAAGTGCAATCAAATGGCCTTAATTCCTACATGGATAACTTTCAGTAGTTCTTTTTAATTTGTGCTTTTTCTAGAGGATTTTAAGATCAAAGGGGGAGGGTTTTAATAAATGAGTGGTAAATCCAGTGACGATAGGGAATTTACCCCACCTTCTTATGTATGTTTCCTTTGATTTGGTAGTAATTGTTTCTTTTGCTTTGCACAGACTCAAATCCAGTACCTCAAGCAAGTCCAGCAGCCTAGTGTCGCCCAACTGAGATCAACAATGGTAGACCCAGCGATCAACTTGTTTTTCCTAAAAATGAAAGGTGAACTGGAACAGACTAAAGACAAACTGGAACAAGCCCAAAATGAACTGAGTGCCTGGAAGTTTACGCCTGATAGGTAAACAAATCATACTCCCCAGTCAAGACTTCCCTGACAGTCCCACTACGAGAAAGCTGTGGTGGGACAGCCAAGTACTCGTTTCCACACCAAGACTCAGACTTTTTGAGCCAAAAAAAGCCACATTCTTACACTATCCAGCTTGTAATGGTTAATGTAAAACTTACCAGATGAGCCTTGTGTTTCAGCTTTTTTCTCTTCCCCCTCCCCTTGCTTCAGAGGCCTGATGGCGTCGGACTATTCCGAAGAAGTGGCCACCTCCGAAAAATTCCCTTTCTAGAACATGTAGACACTTGAGAAATGTTTCTGTTTGAAGAAAATAGAGGGAGAAACAGAAGTCTTAAGTCTGTGGCACACTGTGTCTTCAGACAGTTTGGAGGAATGAAAACCTAGAGATTTAAAATCATGAATTGAACATGTAAAATTCCAGTAAAATGTAAAAATGGAATATGCATCGCTCTTAACCTTGAGCATAGTGACTTAGAGACACTGTATATCAGTTTTGCCAATAAGACTGTGGACTTCGTGATTGTTGAACTTCTGGGTCAAAACTCAAATGAGGTGAATTTTGCCTTTTTAAAGGATTTATTTGCTAAGAAACAACTTAATAATTATGAGAGAATCAACTAATAGATGTCAGTACAAGTAGTTCATATATTTTACCATTTAGTTTGGGGCTCTATATTACTTGGTTGAGCCTTAAGTCAATGTGGTTTTATCAATGGTTTGTTCTTTGAATGGTTGCTAATACTGTAGACAATCTTACTGAGGACTGTACAAACATGAAGGTGCGGTACCAAACTTCAGGTCTAAACTGTTTGAAGCATTATAAACATTCATTTCACAACTAGATTGTATAAGGACATTGGCTGTGATGAGACTCACTGCGTTAATTTTTTTAGTAGTGAAATTAAATCCCCATTCCATTCAACAGGCACATGTTGAAAGAGCATTGTCGTTGGTGTTAATGGGGGAATGTGTTCCTTCATTGTATTTGGGCCTTTTGTATCTCACTCTTGATATTAAATTAAATGTGCCTTGAAGTAGTTGTTTTTTTTTTTTTTTTTTCAAGGAATACTATGATGATTTTGTTGTACTTTTAACATTTTGATTTTGGGGGGCTATGGAGAGCAGATTGATTTTGGAAAAAATTGTTGCTGTGCTCTTCAAAGCGAAGGAAAAGGCTTTGTGTCTCATTTTTAAAAGACCTACTGTTTTCCAGCTGGTATCATAAAAGACAAGGAGACTTGACACTTGTTACATTTTGACACCTTGTCCCAGGATATTGCAGTAGAAATTAACATGGGACAGCTTCAAAGGGTGCCTGCCAGAAGATTGGGGAAATAATGTATTGGACCTGTGGGCTGGCCTAAGTGAGACATTTTGTGAATTTGAAAAAAAAAAAAAAGGTATAGTGATCATTTCTAGCAAATTCATTTGATCATTTAGATGAATGAGGCATTATTTTCTTCATGCTTCCATCCAGTCCTGGAGGTGAATTTTTTTCGTCAGATCATTCTATAAGTCACCAATTTGAATTTTCTCTTGGTGATAATGGAGTCTAAGATGAGTGGAAGATAAATGTTCCAGATTGTCCCACCGTTTAAGTGCAGTTTTAACAAGGGTGACTTAAGTTCTCTCTTAATCGTTCAAATCAATTGTAAGTATCATGTATGTTTATGCTCTAAGGAAATGGTTGTGGGGCAGGTGGTGGGTTAAAGAAGTGGTTTGTGTGACTTTACAGCAAGAAATCCGCTTCTAAAATTCTCATCATTTGTGGGGGTTGGAGGGTAAGTAACCAAATCTGTATGAAATTAGCTTATTGTGCCCGCATTAAGGCCTTTGTGTATCATTTATGCCATTTAAGATCACAGAAGAAATGGCCTATTTTTAGTAAGTCAAGAAATAATTTATAAAATGTGTTATTAACATGTACTTAAATATAGCTGGCATCTTTCTTTGCCTCTTAGGCAACAGTCACTTTGGGGTCTGTGGGGTTTTTTCTGTTAAAAATTTTTTTTAATAAGATAATACATGTTCATGTATAAAATTGAAACAGTATGAAGAAAGGCGAAGACAAAAGATGAGAGTCACTCTTGGAATGTGACAGTTTCCTTCCCCATTCTGTTCTCCAGGAGCAGTAACCACTGTTAAAAATTTCTTGGATATCAAGATAATTTCTGTGCATATACGGTCATATATTGGTTTTAAACATATGTGGACATACATACAGATTTTGCTGCTTTGGGGTTGCACACACACACACACACACACACCCCACACACACACCCCACACACACACACACCACACACACACACACCCTTATCCCTTGGGCATTTTTCCATTTTTTAGTTCATATAGCTTCATTTTTAATGGTTACATAATATTTCCATTGTACTAATGCATCGTAATTTAATCAGCTACAAATGGATTTCTTGTAAAAAAAATAGGTTATAAACCAGGATATTCCAGGTACTATAAATACATCATTAATTTGAAACAAATAGTGCTTAATACCATGTTTGGAATAATTCAAATAGAATGGGTTGGGGGGGGGTTCCTATTCTATCTTAATTTTGAGGAAGATTTCCTGAATTCTTTTTCACTTTAGTTGAAATATTTCATACATGTGACAGTGCATATGTTTTAGAGCATTTAGAGGGATATAATTCAGTATTTTGGCAGTTTTAAGTTTGCATTTAACCATTTAGGCAATGATGTGTGCACCTCTCCAAGATTCCCTGGCTCCCTTGGTAACAAAGCAACGTGCAGTGTTCATTCTGTTTTTATAAAATTTTCTCATTTTCTTTGTGGGTAATTTGATTTTAGGAATGGGTTAGATTTTTTTTTATTTTTGTATTTCAAACAAATTATTCCAAGGACAGTTACTTATAATTGAATTCTCATTGTTTTTCTGACGTAATGAACACAACACACATTTTACATAACATAATTAGTAAAATGACAAAATTACAGAATGTTTAAAGAATCGCAGTTCCATTAAGATTTGTTTTAATAATCATTAATTTTAGAAGTGATAGGATTGCCTTAAAACAGGCATTTATTTATAAAAGTATAACTTCATAAGTGGAACATTTTTCGCATTAGAATTTGTAATACTTTATATATGGGTTAAGTCAGGTCACAATGTGTTGATTTTAGTTGTCTTTTTTCCTACTCTTCATATAAAGGGAAACTTCAGACTAGTTGGAAAACACTGATGTTACTTTGCAAGAAAGTTGTGGGAGCGTAGTCAGTAAAGGGGGAGGAACACCACTGTCTGACAGTGCTGCCGTTTCTTAAATTCTTCATTTGATTTCTCAACTCTTGTTCAGTGGAGGCTGAAGTCCGAGGGTGCTAAATGGGAAGTGGGGGATGTCTGTAGCAACATGTGATGAATGAGAACACCAGCTAACAAAGTTACCATGTAGAGAATAAACCCCTCAGCGCGGGCTGACCCGTGGATATGACCTGAAGCTCCTCTGAGCAGCAGTAATCCAGGTTAAATTTCCTTAAATTAGAAACTCGCTTGCATTGTGTTAGGCCAGAACACCTGCTCTCAGTTAAAGAACCTTGCCGAATTAAAGAATGATACAAAGTGCTCCCATTTTAGAAGTTCTAAGGTTTAATAGGATCAGATATATTCCGAAGTAATATATTAGATGCAAAAGCCTCACTAGAAGGAAGGAAGGAACATAAAATGTCAGCCAAAAAGTGTTTTTAAACAGTAAAATCATTCTGAACTAAATGCCATCACAAGAATATTAAACTGTCCCTGTCCAAGTCTCAAAGGTGGCATCATAGTTATGTACTCGTCAGATCCCTTTAGAAGTGATCATTTCTGTTGTTACTGCTGAGACTAGAGAAAAGCAGTAAAGTTTTACTGAGACTATTTTAATTGCATTTTTGCAATTGTTGCATATATGCACGTAGGTTCTATAGTATGCTGCGCTAGCAGTAGGTACTAATTTTGTTGAAAGTACAGCACACCTAATTTGGCAAATATTTGCATTATTTGTAATAACTAACCTAAATCTTATTTTCGCGTCCTAGGGATAATCTTTTATAACATGAATAAAAATCACATACCAATATTAAATTTTTTTAAACTTAATGTCACATTTTAAGACAGCTCGAAAGTGTGTATCATATAAAGAAGTGATGAGAGATAAATGTATAGAAATAGTCTTAAAGCTCTTTTTAAAAAGCCTCTTTAAAAACAATTACTCCCCATGCCTCACTTGATGCAATAATATTCTTGTGAGAAATGCCTATTAAGAGTCATCCTTATTAAATGCTATTCTGGCAAGAATGTACTCTCATTTATTTAGATTTATAGGTTCTGAATTTCATATATTAGGTATTTTAAAGTACATTTACCTTTTCAAGAACATTTGTTTCATTAAGCTAAGTGCCTTACTGTTTTGTTAATATTGGTATATCTGAGGTGTGTGTTAATTGGCCCATTTTGGTTTTAAATGATAATTTGGGGTGAAAACAGATTTCAGAATAATGTAATCAAAAAGTGGCCATTTGGATACTTTTTGTTTAGGGTTTATTTTTGCTGCTGTATTGGCAACATACTGAAATGCAGAAGATGGACCTGCTCCAGAAAAGAAGATGGTAATTATAGGGAAGCATCTGCTGTGACATAGTTATGTGTTACCTCTTGCTGTAATAATTGCAAGCAAAGAAGGTTATAGCGTTTTGTCTACATTTTGTGATGGATGGCTCTTTCCTTTGCAGCCAAACAGGCAAAAAATTAATGGCGAAGTGTCGAATGCTTATCCAGGAGAATCAAGAGCTTGGAAGGCAGCTGTCCCAGGGACGTATTGCACAACTTGAAGCAGAGTTGGCTTTACAGAAGAAATATAGTGAGGAGCTTAAAAGCAGTCAGGATGGTAAGGGGTTTTTTTGAAAAGTTTGATTAACTTTGCACTGGCTTTTAAAAAACTGCCAGGCATGAATATTACAGATTAGGTTCTGTACATGCTAATCTCTGGCCGATGGTTCTATAAAATTATGAATGAAACATTTCTAGTTGAGTCAGCAAACAAAGCCATTTATTTTAGTGTCTCTCCCCCAGCCCCTCCACCCCCACCCCACTCTCCTGATTGTTCATCGTATAAATTTCATAAGAAGTTTTTGTTTTTCAGGAGTGGAATTTGGTGAAAGAAATGCTGTTATATTACTAAGGCATTCCATAGATATACAAATTTATATTCAGTGCTTAAAAGGAGGAATGTTTGCATTTAACCTAATTCTCTTATTGTAAATCTTGGAAGTATTCGGCTATTTTTAGGGGTCTAAAAGTATATAATTGATTTTACCCATTAAGGTCCTATTTAATGAATAAGATGTTTATTTAAATTTGCTGAGACAAACCAAATTTCATTGTCAGCTGCTATCCTTTTGGGGGAGATGAGTATAGATGCTTCTGTGCTGTTTCTCCTCTTTATGAGGAAGAGTAATAGCAAGGAAAATAACCAAACTCTGAAAATTAAATTTTGAATTCGTATTATTGAAGTGAGGTACATTTTTAAAACTACCTTTTCAGAGTGATACTTAGCTCTTACTATATGTAAACATAGTAGATAGGAGGTTTTGTATAGTATTGAGGACTTTATTTTCCCCAAAGCGTTTTAGAATTTAACGGACATGTGTATTCTGTCAATTTTCAAGAGTTATTTTCTCTGATTTTTTTTTTCTTGGATTTACATCCAAGTCAGTGGTTATAACGTAGGCCTCTTTGGAGTGTTAGAGGACCACACTGCTCCCTAGGGGCTAAACCTGTTGTAGAGCTGAGAACAGTCACTGGCTGGAAGGATGAGGGGTAAGGGGACCATATGGGCCCTCAGGTTAAATAAACATGATTTTGTGAGCTGTAATCAGTTGCATATATGGCTAGATAGTTTGAATTAATTTAAACTTGGTTGCTTTAAGATTTTTAAGCTTCTGTCCCCGCCACCCCCAAACAGCTCATTCTCGAATGGCTGTTTTAAAATTGGAAGCAAAATTCAAAATCGATTTTAGAATTGTGTTTGTTGACTTAATTATTTATTGACTGCCTAGCTTTGTGGCAGCTACTAAGATATATTTCTAAACATGTTATAAGAGATATTAAAGTAGGTTTGACTCTCCTTTGCACAGAACTGAATGACTTCATCATTCAACTTGACGAAGAAGTAGAGGGTATGCAGAGTACCATTCTAGTTCTTCAACAGCAACTGAAGGAGACACGCCAGCAGTTGGCTCAGTACCAACAACAGCAGTCTCAAGCCCCAGCCCCGAGCACCAGCAGGACTACATCTTCTGAGCCTGTAGGACAGGCAGAGGCCGCAGGTAAAGACTGCAGTCGGCTGGCCAACGGACCAAGTAATGGCAGTTCCTCCCGGCAGAGGACGTCTGGGTCTGGATTTCACAGGGAGGGCGACACAACTGAAGATGATTTTCCTCCTTCTCCAGGGAATGGTAATAAGGCCTCCAACAGCTCAGAGGAGAGAACTGGCAGAGGAGGTGGTAGTTACGTAAACCAACTGAGTGCGGGGTATGAAAGTGTAGACTCTCCCACGGGCAGTGAAAACTCTCTCACACACCACTCAAATGACACAGACTCCAATCATGACCCTCAAGAGGAAAACTCAGTGAGTGGGAAAGGTAACCGAACTGCAGGCTCCCGCCACATTCAGAATGGCTTGGACTCAAGTGTAAATGTACAGGGTTCAGTTTTGTAATATTTTTTCCAGCAAATTTTTATACAGTGTCATTTAATTTGGGAGAGGATACTGTCCAGAAAATTAATGCATACTTTTGTCACAATTTGCCTTTTCTTGTGGATGTGTTTTTTCTTTTCCTTTTTTTTTTTCCTTTGCTTCAATTCCTCTGCCATTTTGGAAATTATAACAGTTAATTACTTTGTTGCTAAAAGGACATTTTGTGTAGGGTCAGGTTATTTTTATATGAGTTAATGTGAAGTTGTAAATGGAGATCTTTGCTCACAGTATAACAATGACGTCTGTGTAAATCTGTGGCTCCCTAGAACCTGTGCTGCGTGCGGGCCTTCTCACTCGTGCTGTTCCTACACTTCTGCACCATTCAGACTTGTTAGAGTAGATGTGGGTTTGTGACTGCCACGTTTGCCCAGTACGGTAGTTTTATCACTAAAAGTTGGACTTGTTGATGGAGTCCTATAGTAGTGTCAGTGTTAGATACAGTTTTTTCTACCATACATCTGTGCATTTTCTCTTTAGGTGACTGAATGTTTAAGAAATTTGTGTGCATAGTTACCCAGTTTTTATGAACTGTTACACCCTGTTAATGCATATTGCTCTGTAACTCCAGTATATCTTACCTGTACTGACCAAACCTAAATAAAGATTTTTATTGTAACTTCTGCATTGTTTTTTTGTTTTTGTGTGTGTATTTAGCATGTTGTTTATTTTCATTGAATTGCTTAATTTCTATTCATTATCCTTCAATCATACCACAAAGGTGAAATTTAAGTCCATGCATTGGTTTTGATTGTGCACGTAATTTTAAAAAATTTTGTCCCGTTTTGCAAAATAAACTTGGATTTTAGGACTACACTTTAAATGTTTTTTTCCTGACTTGTAAAAATAAACGTTATAAAATATTCGAATACCCAGAAAAATATAAAGAAAATAGTCAACCTTTGTTAGGCTTCAGTTGAAAAGTAGAACTTGTTTTCGTGAAATGATTTCAGGTAATTAAAGTATCTGTGTAGTCAGTGATGTTTATTTTCAAACATGGGCCAATGCTACTTGATTTATACTATTAACATGTCTACTAATACACATAGTAAGGCTGTGTGGTGTTAGCATAATGTTTTTAAGATGTAAGACTCAAAGTTTGTTTTATTTTAAACATTATCAAAGTGTATGGTATTGAAGCCTATAGAATCTAGCTTTTCATCTATGTGATTGAGATGAAATGTGCTTCTTTGCTGAAAGCAAAATACTGTTTTGTTACTTGTAATATACTAGGGAACCTCAGAAGTGGAGTTATAACACTTGAAACTAAGTTGTATCTTAGTTTCAAGTGTTATAACTCGAAAATAACTCCTGTGGTTTTGCTTGTTTAGCATACAAGTATAAGCTTCGTGGGTATTAAAAAAATGTACTGCACTTTCTGTCTTTTGATTAACCTTTTGTGCAGTCTCCAGGTAAATAAAGCCTATACAATTAGAGCTGATAATTATAAACATTTTGATTTATACTAAAACTAAATATTACCTTGATTAAGTAAGTACTGTGGGCTTTGGTTTTGGTTATGTATGTCCTTGTCCAATTTAAACAAAAATGGAATTTCTCTTTCCTTTTGGTGTTATGTAATCATTGATGTGCAATAGGAAATTTTCAACTAGTATAATTTTATGACTGATACCTATTATGTGTCGTTACCAATTTTCACATTTCTGTTGAATCTGCATTAATTGATGAATAATGATCAGAGAGAATTTAAAGATTTTGCAAAGTCAATATTCTTCATTTCTAGAATTGAATGCTTTATTTGCCATTGTGACTACAATTAGGTGGTAAATCATAATCCACTGAAAGAGTGGCCTCTAGAACTAATGGGTTTGAAACCTGGCCTTAACTTACCTGCTTCATGACTTGGGCAAACTACTTAATCTCTCTGGGGCTTAGTTTTTCCCTCTAAGGAGCATTAAATGAGTTAATGTGAAGTGTTTACCACAGTGCCAAGCTCAGTGACTGCTCAGTAAATGTGAGCCATTACTGTTGTCTCATTGTGAAGTCCAGCCCTGGTAACAGACCATCCTCATTGGTCAAACTCCAAATACAAGTTTGTTGTTTGGATAGTTTCCACTGAAAGAGAAAAGGCGGTAGCTTTAAATGGGTTTGTGATACCTTTGATGTGGAAGTGAAAGCTGCCTGTTTCCTGCCTGTTAAAAGTGTATTACATCTCCTTAAATAGGACAAGTGGGAGTGCGAAGCATTCTTTAGATGACTCCTGGAAACAGAGAAACCCAGAATTTGGCAAACGATGAGTACTGCCAAAGAAGATTCATTATTAAGGGTAGTCAACTTGGATAGAGGCCAAGATATAGTAAAAGTTTCAAAGTTTCTACTTTAGCTTTATTCCAGAGAGCTGATGGGTAGTAAAAAATGCCTTAACGCTTTTTTGACATCTGTTGAGTACTTACATGCCAGAAACTGACAGGTATTTTATATGCATTATTTTCACTCTCACCCCATGAGATAGGCACGTTATCCCCATTTACACAATGGGAAATGGGCTTAAAAGGGTGAAGTAACTACCAACGTGATGACAAAAAGTGTTGGAGCTGCCCTCTGTGGTACTGTCATTAAAGCCAGCAGCCAAACCACGTCTGATTCCAAGAGGCCAGATGTGACACTGTCATTATGCCCCCTTCATCCTCTTGATCGAGAGGAAGAAATGTTACCTGAGCTTCTGAGGATGACACGTCATAGCAGTCTGGGTTGCTGTGGCAAATACATACGTGTTGGAGACAATCGCAAAATGGTAATGCAATGATGGAAAAAATGCAAATTATAAAGATTTGTAGTTAAAGATGCTGGCTAAGGTAAGAGGATTTAGTCTCTTAGAAGTGGTTAACGTGGCCCTTGAAGGAAACGCTATCAGTTTGTGAACAAAAGGAATATTTCTCAAAGGTATGGCATTGGAGGATGTACCAGTCACCATCTCTCTTCATATAAAGTTCAGTGGATACTATTCGCTGGGAAGATTTAAATGAGAACAAAAATGTAAAGGTGCTTGTTAATAGGGCTCACTAGATGTTCTCTTGGCCTCTCAGCTGTATTTGATGGAACTGACTAATTAGTTTCTGGGACACTATTATGCAAATATAATTCAAAGCCATTCTTTCTGACAATTTTCTCTCAAATGTACCTTATTTCTCATTAATAGCAGCTTGACTCCTCACCTAGTCATTGCCTACTGCTCTGCTCTATGACACTTTCTTGGGAGTTCACTTAATCCCATGACTATAATTAATGCTGCTTTCAACCCTGAGTAATGTCATTACCTTTGAACGGTACCTTCCGTGGGAGAGTCAAGCCACCTCTATTAAGGAGCACCCCATGAACTCCAGCTGTGGCAAATCCGCTGTGGTAATTCACTGCTCGCTTCCGTCCAACGCCCGGACTCATGCAACCCTGTTTGTGAAACGACCAAGGGTTGCAAAGCCCTTTCAGGAGAAAATGGCTCAGTAACATCGTGTCACATTTGGAAGTTAAGGCGGCCACCCGCCCACCTATTTCCTCACCAGCCGAGGCAGCATATGATTCTAGGTCCAGACATAATTTTTTAAATGATGTCCTCTTTCACCTATTAATTATTCTAGTCCCCATCTGGCTCATACATAGCTTTGAGTAGATAATTGATGAGCAACCGTAATGAGGACTCCTGAGGACAGGTGCTGTGTGGCCACACAACAAAAACAAGCAATTACCTTCACAATTTTTGTTCTGAAGGTGGGTCTGGATAGAACCTCCAGGTAGGAAACGAATACATTCCTTGCATCCAGAAGAATATATTCAGATGTGTTAAGCACTGGACGTAAAGAATGCATTAGTATTCACATTTAATGCCTGCACTGTGCTAGGACTTGTATAGAAAGCCATATAACAAGATCGTCTTGCAAAGCTTATATATAGTCTAGTAGAGAAGACGTGACACTAGGAATTATATGGTAAGTAGAAAGTTAACGTCCCAAGGAGCACCAAATGCAGGAGGCAGACATCACTTCCTCCAGGAAGCCTTCCTTAGTGGGAGTGCTACATGGTAGATTGATTAACAGAAGATACAGTGCTCACTGACGTTTTTGAATAGAGAAGAAACAAACGTTGAAAAAGGTGGATATAATGAGTTAGGTTTAGATGTGTTAAATTTGATGTGTTTATGGGAAATGTTAACGAAGAGGGCCTGTCCACTCAGGAGACAACTAGGTTAGAGACGTTTCATTGCTGTCAGCTTATAGGTGGTAACTGAAGCCATGGGAGTTACTGGTATTACCCAGGGTGCCAGTGCAAACCTTGGGGAATATATTAAGGAGCAGTCAAAGTGAACCCACAGAGGAGACAAGAGTGGCCAGAGATGTAAGTGGACACAGAGTAAAGCATGAAGCCGAGGGACACGTTTCTCAAATTCCTTGGACTCCCATGTTTCAGGACAAGGAACACAATCCAGACAGAAAAGTCTTAGAGTGTGCTGCTGAGCTCTTGGGGAAGATTGCTGATTCCATCAGTATTCCAGACCCTAAGGATTTTTCCCCCAACAAAACTCTGTTATTCAAGCTCTTCCTTCTCCACCACCTGAGTCTTATGCTATAGTTATCTTCTCTCGTTTATCCGATCCATTCACATAGCTCTTCAAAGTTTTGATATAGGTTCCCAGGACCAAATGAATTGCAACCTACTTGAAAGTTTTTCAGGATTCCCTAGGCTTGTCAACAGTTTTTTTTTCCCTCTAAGATCTTGTGACAAAGTTCTTTTGCTCCAGTGTTCTCAACAAGCTGCACTGCCTGCCTAGAAACCTTTCCTCATTCCCATATTAGGTTGTTTCTCCTTGATTTCCCAAACATCTAAAAATCTTAACTTTCTACCAAGTAGTCAGCCCGGGTAAATCAGGATGCTTTCAGTTTGCATGTTACAGAACAGCTCGCCTAACTCAAGCTGGCTTAAACAATACGGAAAATTTGTCTCACAGTTGGGAGATCAGAGATTGAGTGGACTCTAGGGTTGGCCTCAAGAATGTCCTCTTTGCAAAGGCTGTACTTCTTTGCATCTCTGTTCTGTTGTCCTCAGCGTGTTGGCCTTGCAGTCTTACTGGCTCTCCTCATGCAGTTCCAGGCCTCATGTCCGGATACGGCGACGTCCAAAGGGAAAAGGATGTCTTTTTTGTATCTCTTAGAAGTGAAAATATCTTTCCCAGAGTCACCCTCCACACCCTTTGCATTTTGGTGGCAAAGGTCAGGTCAAATGTCCATTGGCCAAGGCTAAGACTAAATATTTGGAGTAAAATGGATGTTGGCAATCAATCACCCTAACTGGGTTCATGGAGAGAGGTGAAATGTATCAAGTCCCTGTAATAGCCATAAAATTCTAGCCGTCCCCAATTACCCCACACGAAATGTTTACCCTTTACTCAAACACACCTTGCCAATATTGACAATTGAAGGTTGTTCAATGTTAATCATTACTCAAATACTTGTAAATCTATCTCCATATCTGTACTGATTTTTAACTTCTCTATATGGGGCTTCATGCAGCCTTGTGATTGTAAAGGCTTTTAGATGATAATCATAAAAATTAATACTTGGTAGGCATTAATTATGTCCCTACTTCGTGCACAACCCTATTCTGGGTACTACAGAGAATAAGACAAAGCAAGACCTGGCTCTGGGAGACTGAACTAGACTGCGAGGTGTGTCTAGTCCAAGGGAAAACAGCCTGAGCTGAGGCTGGAAAATGACTGGGGCCAGATTTTGAGGTTCCACACAGAGCTCTAAAAGATTTTCAACTCTGCCTAATAGGATAGAAAGTCGTAAAGGCTGTTAAACAGAAGAGTGACCCAACTTATCACATGCTCCTTCGCATTACTCGAACTGTCTGCCAGAGGAAGTCCTTTTGACTTGTGGGTCGTTAAGACACTCCGGATTCACCTAGAGTTGATCTTCCAGGTTAAGAAAGGCAAGTGGTGTCAACCCGACGGAAGGGCAGGGAGTCCTCGCACGGGTCTGCACAGAGAACCAAGTTAACGCCTAACGGGAATGAATGATTATGGGCGTCCAGGCAAAACGTGGAGGAGCTTTCAAAGCCACGAGAGCAAAAGCACTCATCGGCACGCCCGCACGCCTGCAGGCGGCAGGATTCACACTGCCATTCTCGCCACTGGGGTTCCAGTCCTGGGCTGAACGCGGAGTACTCTCCAGTCACCTCCACTTTTCGCTGATTCGAAAAACACTAAGTTTTTTGAAAACTTATCCTCCCTAAAAAAACAAAAACAAAAACAAAACTTCACGACAGATACAACACTAGGACGTTCACGTAAGAGTCTGGGTTGGTGGTGGGCGGTACGCACCTGAGTCGGAAACCCGCGGCCCACGGCCCCGCCCACTGCGCGGAGCCCCGCCCCGCCCCCGCGCCTGCGCACCGGGCCCCGCCGGGGAGGCGGTGGGCGGGGAGTCCTGCGGCCCCGCCCCTCGGTGGTACGTCGAGGTCCCAGAAAGGCTTTGCCTCACTCGCGGGCAGCACTGGGACTACATCTTTGTGTGAGGTACTCGTGCGGCAGGATGAGTGCAGGTTCGGACTCCGTGGTCATCGTCTCAGCAGCGCGGACCGTCATAGGTGAGTGGCCGGCGGTCCTGGCACGGCGTAGGAGCTGCGGGCCTGGCCGGGTCGCGGGGACCCCTGGGGCGTCTGGGACCCCCCCCAGAACCACGCTCCTCAAGCCTCCCCCGGCCGGCTGGGAAGCCCCGCCCCTCGCCGGGTGAAGGCCATTCCTTTTCGCGTGCTCTGATTGGCTCCCCGGGTAGAACCACGCGTCGTCCGACTCTCCCATTGGCCGGCGTTCTCTGCCGAGGCTTCTGCGTGGTCTGCTGCGCGGTGCAGCGGTCTCTGCTCTGAGGACGCAGGGGCGGGGCCGCTGGGTGGTCTGATCCAGGGCCGGGGGCAGGAGTCTGGTGGGTCCAACGAGGATTACTGCGAACTGCCTCCTTCTCCCTAGTGCTGTAGAGTTTTCAAAGCCCTTGGAGGCGCGGGAGGGGCGGCTCCTTTTGTTAGGGAAGCGTGGCCCTTCCGCTTGGTCTTAGGGAATGAATGACCAGGCTTCCCGCGGGTCCGCGGTACCCCGAGAGCTCTGGGAGCCACGCTCCGGGGTCTCGGCTGCTACAAGTCACACGCTCTCTGCTTTGTACCCTGATGAGCTGCCTCCGGCGGCTGCCGTCCTCGCGCCGTGGGCACCGTCTTCATCGCCCTCGCATTCTCTTCTGTCCTAGGCTCCTTCAATGGTGCCTTGTCCACCGTTCCTGTGTATGACCTGGGCTCAACTGTCATCAAAGAAGTCCTGAAGAGGGCCGCTGTGGCTCCCAAAGATGTGTCAGAGGTTATATTTGGACACGTTTTGGCAGCAGGTAACTCCCCAGTGACTCTGGCAGAGGTCAGGTTTATTAGAAGCAGCCCATCAACGACCCCAACCCCACCCCTGCTGAAACTTATGTCGTTGGCTCCATACATTTGCTCACAGGAGTTCCTTCTAATTTTTCCTGTCGCCCGTCCTCCAAGTCCCATCAATAGCTTCTCTCCACTGGGTGTCTTTAAATTAATATGCTTTTTCTGAATGAACCTAGGCCACCATCCTCCACTGCCTTTTCATTCTTTAGAAGCAGGGCCAGCCTGAGGCATAGGAGAGTTTGCACAACCCTCTATATTTCCCTAAAGTGTCACACATTCAATAAAAATGTATTGCATTCTTCTTTCGTGCCCTGCACTGTGCTAGGTGGGGTTAGAACTCCAACAACACAGGGTCTTTGCCCCCATGGATCTCACTTCTGAACCAGTAAGGTGGGCTGTGCTTCCCAATCCTCACAGAAGGTGGGTCATGCCTGGGTTTGTCAAAAGTGTTTTACTGGAGTGCTCCAGTCTCACTTCTGATTCCCGCTGGTTTAATAGACCTGCAATCCCTGACGGTTCCTAATTAGTTAAATTATTTTTGGTTTTGTCGGAAACCAGCCGACCAAGTCAAACCGGGTACCTGAATGGGGGAGCGGGGACTGAGAAAAAAGAGAAGACAGACAGGGTGCAGGAGGGAGAACAGATCTCACAACTGTCTCTCCGAGTTTATTTCTTATGCTTCTTTTTATACATAATCTGTTCCTTTGTGTATCCCAAGATAACATAATTAAAGTAATATCCTGAAGATTGAGGTATGATCGACACTCCCTTCCACGCTCCCTTTGTCTATACTTAATCTTCTTCTTCCTGGAATTCCTCAGAACCAGCCTTTTCCCTTTTTTATGCAAGCAGGCCTCCCGAGATAATCCATGCACTCTTTTGAATTTGGGGAGCTTTAGCTCCCTACATGGTTTCATGCTCACTCGGTAGCACAAATTCTAATTTGTGGCGATCATTGCTAATGCTCACTAAACAACAAACTTTTGTCCTTACTCATTCTGAGATGAGACTTGGCCCATTTTTCTGTGTTTTTACTTTGTAATTTTGTAGTTCCTCTTCCCAGTCTTCCTTTCTCCACATGTCCACGTGATCCTTAAAGTCAAAGCATGCCTCAAGGTTTATCATGACTCAAGGTTTTAAATAACCTTCAGCCTTCAGTCACTTCTCCTTTCTTCCTTTCCAGACCCTTGCCTCAGCCTTACTCATGTGCAACAGGTTACTCAGCTGCTGGTTTTTCTGGTATTGTGTCCTCATCTCGCCTCTACAGTAGTTCCACGTAGTTATAATAAAAGCGATAGCTACATTTGTTGAGGGCCTGCTAAGTGGCCTTTAAAGTGCTGTGCTTCGTGTGTTCCTTTAATTACCTCATTTAATCCTCTCAGTCCGTTGGATCATATTATCTACATTTTACAAATGAGTAAATGAGGTTTTGAGAGGTCAGGTAACTTATCCAGGGTCACAGTTCAAAGTGGAGCTAGCGCTTGAACCCAAATCTGTCCTCCTTAAGCCCAGGTACCCTCCACAATCGTGTAACTATTTATTGAACACCTGGTGTGTGCCACGCACTGTTCTGTCAGCTAGAGATAAGCAGTGTTCATATCAGAAATCCTCATTCTCAATGAGCTCGTATCCTTTGCTAAATGCTAGGCTACTATAGTTAGTTATGTTCAACACTCATTTCTTAACTCTGAAGTACCTGAAGATGAGGATTATGAATAAATAATAAAGGTTTTATAAAGGAGTTACTTTACTTAAATGCATATGTAATTCATTGTAGCATAAAAAGCAGGAACTTTAAATAATATTGTCTTTTTGATTAACTAGTGTCCCATGAGTTTAATTCAGAGACTATTTTGAAACTGTTTTTCTAAATATTTTTTCTGTATCCTCAATGTCCAGTTTTTACCTTCCAGACTAATCCCAGATTAATAACACTGTGATGACCGTAATCTCTAAATATTGTAACAACCCATTTGCTAGATTTTCCAACACACTCACCAAGCAAGGGGGCTAGGTGTGGGTGTATCTGAAATTTGCAATGGAGCGACACTGTATAAACATTGACCCTTTGATAACAGACAGTGGTGACTAAGGCTGTTTGAAGCTATCAGCTCCATCCCCTTCTCCACTACTTCGATTAAATTAAATAAGTATGTGATATATGTCTTCCCATTCCCTGAAGGAACTCCCCACAATCGAATTCTAGAAAAGTATTTATCAGTTCTCATGTTGTATATAACTTGTTACATAACCAGTTAACGTTGGTGTGGTGAATATTAATCAAGGAAAGAAGTGCTTCTTATCTGAAGTTTTACTTTTTAAGTGACCCCCTTATCTTCCCAGGGGTCTAAGCCCAGATCCCAGAAGTACACAGCCTGGTTGGAGACATGCACCGTGTCCACATCCCGTCCTGTGTTCATACGGGAACGTTTGGGAACAAGAAGCCAGCTCCTTCTTAAGATAGATATGACTCCTTTGTGGAAAAGAAAGCATACAGCCATGAAATACCTGTGGAGCACCACAGGATAGTTTGTATTCACGGGCTAGACTGTGACAGATGTAGAGTGTTACACAGACCTTTTTTGCCTCTGGTGGACTTTGGTTTGGTTGGGAGGGAGACCCAGTTGGCCATCTCCTGATTTTGTGTTTATTTTTACCCACATATTTTATCTTTCTCTTTGATGGCTGAGAGTCCTCTGCGTTCATTGTTCCAGGTTGTGGACAGAATCCTGCTCGACAAGCCAGTATGGGAGCAGGGATCCCCTACTCTGTTCCAGCGTGGAGCTGCCAAATGGTTTGTGGGTCGGGCCTGAAAGCTGTTTGCCTTGCAGCCCAGTCAATAATGGTTGGAGACTCCAGCATTGTGGTTGCAGGAGGCATGGAGAATATGAGCAAGGTAAGGCCTCTGAAGAGGTGGCTCTCTTTGACCTGTCAGTAATAAATTCATGTCCATGCCATCGCAGAGTAAACTGATGCGTATCAGAGCTAGAACCAAACAAATAAACAGAAAATGGATTCAACCTTGATCCCTACCTGAATGTTAGTTACTTTTCAAGTTGGGTGGGAAATCTAGGTTGAAGAAAAATCCTGTCAACCAGTGTGATTAGAACAGAACACAGTTTTTCTAAAACGTTACCAAAGCGTAAAATATTTTCCTAATTAAGCCTATAATGTTAGCCTGTAGATATCCTTGGTCTTAATTTCTCTCTTGTTGCGAGGAAAAGTCAAAAACAGATGTTGCCACTTACCTTTCTGCACATGAGAGGAGCCCAGGGACTGAAATTTGTTGACCTTTGGGAGGCATAGGACTCAGAAAGGAGGACCGCTGAGTGGTGTCCTTCTCAAAGAGGTTTGGCAGGTGAGATTTGTTTTGCCAGGTTCCATCCCTCAAATCGGCACAGTGAAAAAGGAAAAAGAACATCCCCTGCCTCTTGCAGGCAGTTCAGGGTCTGACCTGGGGATCCCCTGGGCAGAGGCCAATGTAGCCCACCATTGCCGAGGCCCAGGAGGAGGTAGGCTGAAGGTAACAAACACAGAGTGATTCCCATGGGACCTGTGTAGTACTTTAAGAGGTGCTTTTATGCAGTCACAACAGCCCTTAAAGGGTAGATGGTATCATTCTTAATTTACAGGTAGGTAAACTGAGGCCAGAGCCAGGATTTAAATACAGACCTGGCTCTAAGTCTTTCCATTCTGTTATAGCTGCTATTGAGTTGGCAGGAGTTAAGAGGATGCCCTGCCTAGAAATCCTTCCCCATCAGTTGATTAGGCAACCTGGTGACTCTCACTACAGACATTAGTCTCCCATCAAAATAAATGACACATTGTTAGCATCACTTAAGCCCTTAGATGATGTCCTCATCTAACATAACTGGTTGCCTCTTTGGAAAGAATAAATAAGGCTCCCAAGGAAACAGGACACGGAAGGGACAGGTTTGGTGGAAAAGGGAAATGGGTGGGTAGGAGACCAATGGGTTCTCAAGAGCAGGCAGCGTGGAACGGTTGGCTGATTCCAGAGGCCTTTGGGCCCTGACCCTAGATGAGGAGGAGGATGGGCTGGAACTGAGGAGAGGGGTCAAAAGGGGGCTAGGTGAGGACTGGGGGACCCCTGGATAGTTTAGAATAGGATCCTGAGGGAAGATGACTAGTTACCACCAAACCTAAGTCCACGTGTGTTTCCATTTGCGTGTCCAGGCTCCTCACTTGGCATACTTGAGGGCAGGAGTCCGGATTGGAGAAACACCGCTGACCGACAGTATCCTCCTTGATGGGCTTACAGACGCCTTTCTCAACTACCACATGGGCATTACCGGTGAGGCAGACGTAGCTGAACATGTACTTCCTGTTAAAACGTTAAAAGTCATAATTGGCTTCGTGGGTGCTTTCCTCATTTGGGCAGGGAGCGTTTCTAATAATTTTGTGTCCCTGATAACAGGGATAGTTCCCCTTTGATGAACTTAAGTGAGGAAATAGCCACTTTATCCTTTGTGACTCCTTGATTATCAAGGAATGTTAGAGGTGGGAAGAGCCTCAGAATTCTTCTGAATCAATCTGTACTTTACCATATGAAGAAGGAAGGGCCCACAAATAGTGGCTTTGTGGCAGAGGCAATGTCAGAGGTAAACCTGGTCCCTGCCTGTGTTCTTCGCAATGCTCAGTCAGCTCTTCATTAGTCACCCACATAGAAAGCCTTCGCGATCTAGGTTTATTGGCACAGCCACTGGAAGATCAAAAGAACTGGTGTCTTTACTGCGTATAAATGTAACGTTTAAGAACAGAAGGGACATTTAAGTTTAGAGTTAAAGAAACAAACCTGAGAGATTCAGCACCTTGCTTAAATGCATGTGGCAATGATTCTGTGTCAATGAGAGGTATAAATCAGATGGGAAAGATAATAGAGAAGAGGCAAGATTCTAAGCAGAGGGTAACAGTGAGAGAAGCTCAAAGCATCTGTCACTGTGCGAGTGAGAGCCACAGCAGAGAAAGCTGGAGCTCATGGGCAAACCATGGAAGGTGATGTGTGCCTTTCCAGTTTTACTTGCCATAGTGTCTAGGCAAGAGTTTCTTGAACTAACTGCCTTAACATCACCAAAGATAATCATTAAAAACTCAGCTCCCAAGTCCTTTCCGAGCTGTTATGAGCTGTATTGCATCCTTTCAAAGTTCATACATTGAAGCTTTAATGTATGATGTCAGAATATGACTATATTTGGAGTTAGGGACTTTTAAGAGATAATTAAGTTAAGATTAGGCCTTTAGTGTGGGCCCTAGTCCAGTCTGACTAGCGTTCTTATAGGAAGAGGAAGAGACACCAAAGATATAGGCACAGAAGAAAGACCACGTGAGGACACAGTGGGAAGGTAGCCAAGGAAAGAGGCCTCAGGAGAAATCAAACTTGCTGACACCTGGATCTTAGACTTCTATCATCCAGAATTGTGAGAAAAATAAATTTCTGAAAAGAAAAAGATAATAATAGCTCAGGCCATGATGTAGTAATTAATAAAGACGAGACCTCCTACAATAAACAGGTATAAAACTAGTCAAAATGTATCAAGCAAATGTTTTCAAATGTTAGCCAACAATTATGCAAGACCGAGATTCTTCAAAGAAGAGAAAGCCTGTCACTGGCTTTCTATCTGGAGGTATTTTCCAGACTTTCTCCCAGAGGGAATAGTAACCTGGGTGAACTGGGGAGGCAGAGGTCAGAGTTTGGAGCTGCCGATATGGCTGGAGTTTGTGGGACAGGGTACTGGAAAGAAGGGAGCTACCAAGAAAAGAAGATCCAGAAATACATAAGGGTCCCCTTAAATCTTTAGTCACGTACTCAGCCCTGCCCGTGCAGGGCAACACCCTGCAAGGCCGAGTGGGAAACAGCTGCTAGGGAGCTGTGAATTGAATGGACATTTCATAGATTACTGGGGGACACAGGCATATGGACCTTACTGAACCCACTTGACACTCCATCGGCATCTCAAAAAGGCCACAGATAGGGGGGAATTTTGACAAAGCAGAAGATAGAAGGACTTACACTATCTGATTTTAGCACTTACTGTCAAGTGCGTTTATCAAGACAGTGTGGTTTTGGCATAAGGATAGGCAAGTAGACCAGTGAAATAGAGTAGAAAATACAGAGGTAGACACAGACTTATACTGATTTTCAATAATGGTATCAGTGTAATGAAATGGGGAAAAGAACGCTTTTTCAATGAACTGTGCTGAGACAACAAATTACTCATATGGAAAAAATGATTCTCAGTTTCTACCTCATACCATATACAAATATGATTTGAGATAAACCATGGATCTAAAAATAAAAGTTTGTGTTTTCGTTTTTTTAAAGGATTTTACCTACTTTCTCCAGATAGGAAGGCTACAAAGTCAGAAATTTTACCAAAGTTTAATAATCCTTGATTCTTCAAAACGGGCATAGGCTTTTCAACTCTGGACCATCCTCAGGTTACACAGTAGCCTTGTGGGACTGCTCAACCAGAACTATTATGCTTGCTCAGGAAAATACAGGAGACTATATTTCAGGTCTACCATTGAGAAACTTCTGTTACAGGACAAATGGAAGTTATAACACTTCTAGAGGTCAACATAAGAAAATAGCTTCCAAACCCGGGGGTGAGTTAAAACAAGATGCAGAAAGCAATAACCTTAAAAAGAAAAGTTTGATAAATTAGACTTCTAAAAAATTAAAACTTCTGCTCATCATCAGAGACGCTGTTAAGAAAACGAATAAGCAAGCCACAGATAGGGAGAAAATATTCATAATACATGTATTTGACAAAGGACATATCTAGAATATATAAAGCACTATAACAATGATACAAAGGCAACCCATTTGAAAAATGAACTAAAGATTTGGACATATATTTCTTCAAGAAAGATATATGAATAGTCATAAGCACATGAAAAAGTGTTCAACATTATTTATGAGGAAAATGCAAATTAAAACCATAATAAGATATATTATATACCTATTAGGATGATTAAAATGAAAATGACTGACATCACCAAATGGCGGCAAGGATATGGAGCAACTAGACTCTCATACATCGCAGGCATGAGTATAGCTATTTTGGAAAAAGATTTAGCAGTTTACTCAAGAGAAATGAAAATGTTGGTCACTAAAAGCTTTGTACAAATGTGTTTATAGCAGCTTTATTCCTAACGGTCAAATTCTGAAAATGGTTCAGGTGTCCATCAACAGAATGCATAACAAATAGTTGTATATTTATACCATGGAATACTATTCATTGGTAAAATGGAACAGAAATAAACTCAACTACATGGACAAATATGACAGACAGTGCTGAGCAGAAGACATGGAATCGCTTTTGTAATCTATTGTGAAAGGAATCAAAACATTTGCTTCAAGGAGGGGGAGATGGGTAAGGGGCACGTGAGAAGTTTCTGGGGTGATGGAAATGTTACAGACATATATGGGATATATGGTTGCATGCATTTGTCAAACCTCATTGAATTACATATTTAAGATTTTTGTATTTTACTCCATGTATGTTTTACCTAAAATAAAAAAGAACTGTGACTAGATATCGAGCTCTAGTTATTAGGTTTGCTTTTCCCAGTGGTATAGCATAACATTCTGAAACTACATTCTGTATATTCTTGGTGTGAACAAATGAGTGAATGTATTGATGATGGGAGCCAGGCTTCTCATTATTGTAGCAGGGAGTTTCAAGTCTCTAGAGAGGGAAGAATGTAGTTGTGTTAGGTTGCATTCAGAGATATCAGTATGAACTCAAGGTACCACAAATGTGTGTTTCTGTTCAGTCGTAAATTGGACGTGCATATTGGTTCTTAATGAATAGGCACAGAAACAGTAACATGCCGGTAACAATGAGCAGTTGTAACACCCAGATCTTGGTTTCTGGATGCCCTTTCCACTAAAAAGAACTAAGATTCCTTTGAGGAATGGTTCATTGCAGGACTAAGACAAAAGTGCTAAAAAAAAATAAGGCTGTGCTTAGAGCACATGGGGTCTTGACCCAAGGATCCAGGAGCCAGCTTAAAGGACTCCTACTGCCCAAATCTTCAAAAGTTTGAGCATCAAATAATGATAGTAACAGGTTATAATTTATTAAATAATATAAAAATACATGAACCCAAACTGACGTTAAATAACAATAAATGGAGAGAGAAGGAAAAGCTTTTTGCAGTAGAATGCCAACTAATACATATAGAAGGAGTGTTGGAGTTAGAAAATCATAAATGAATGCCAAAACTGGTGGGTAAAATTTGATGAGGAAGGAGTTATTTTGTAATCTCAAAATAACTTCTCATAAATTATTAATTATAAATGGAAAAATAGTAACTTTACAATGTAGAAACTTGGTAGATACCACTTTAACCAACTGATCAAAGCTAGTATCACCTGATAGCACATGTGTCTTGATAAGATCATATCCTCATTCAGTGGTACACCTGCTTTTTTTCATAATCTTAATCTATTCTTGAGGAAACAACCAACAACCAGAATTAGAGACATCTGATAAAAGAACTGCCCCCTGCTCTTCAAAAATATCAAGGTTAAGAACACAGAGATAGTCAGAGGAACTGCTCCAAATAAAAAGGAACTAAAGAGATTGACAGAGTAATATACAGTGTATGATCCTGGATGGGATCCTGAACTGAACAAATAAATTAGCTATAAAGGACATCATTGGGACAATAGGTAAAACTTGATTATGAAGAATTAGCTAATAGTATTGTATCGATGTTAAATTTCCTGATTTTGATAGCTGTGGTTATGTAAGAAAATGGCTTCGTTTTAGGGAAGTACACAGAAATTAAATTTAGGGTAAAGGAGTATGATATCTACATCTTTCTCTCAAATGGTTCAGAAAGAGAATGATAAAGCAGTTGGGGCAAAACTAATCGGTGAACCTGCAAAGGAATTTCTGAAAATTTAAAATTATATAGAAAGGAAGAGAGAAGGAAGCCAAGAAAGAAGCTCGCTTAGCAGTCACGGTATCATTTCCATATTCATCGCCAGTGGGAGGCAAGATGGCCAACCGAGCACTGTCCTGTCAGCCCACCAGTGAGCCTGATGGTGTCGGGTGGTCAGTGCTCGTTTAAATGTGAAAAACTTAAGCTAGCAAAGCCAGTTCTTGAAAATGTTTGTTTTTGCTTTATTTTTTCTTTCACAGCTGAAAATGTAGCCAAAAAATGGCAAGTGAGTAGAGAAGATCAGGACAAGTTTGCACTTCTGTCCCAGAACAGGACAGAGAGTGCGCAGAAGGCTGGCCATTTTGACAAAGAGATTGTACCAGTTTTTGTGTCTTCTAGAAAAGGTGGGTAGATCATAATGATTTAAACATCAACGTGGCCATTTATAGGGAAGAATAACAATATATGGGACTGTGTATAAATTGTGTCATATCTTTCAGGTAGCAAAGAAAAGATTGTATGTATAAGTGTGTGTGAGTGCGTGCGTGCGCGCGCGCGCGTCCTGGATACATCTGAATATGGGTTGGGGGGGCATGTTTATGGGGTGAGGAAACATGGGAAGCTGTGCCAGCACTCAGCACTCTTGGTCCCAGTGTCCACACTGCCATGTAGATAGAGCAGGTTTCTTAAGAAACTCAAACAGTGGCTCATGTTTGTGAAGAGGCAACAGCCGACCGTTTGCCCTCACAGGCAGAATCTCAGCAGTGAACATCCATTACTTCCTGTTGCTTCTGTGTACATTTCGTATTTCTTGGGTGGATCTTCTTGGATCACTTTGCGGTTACCTAACGTGGAGTGCTCCCGCCAAGTTCTGTTACTGATAACTGACATGTCTTCTGTCCAGCCCTGATGAGATTGGTTTTGACACTCCCTGACCCAGTCAGTTGTGACCAGCCAAGTCGTATGTCCCAAACCAGTGTCAACGTTTTGCATAAAGAACTCCTGGTAACTGCCTTCCTCAGAAAGGGCTATGCATATGGAAAACACCCAAAATGTCTCATGAGGGTATTGCTCGTAAAATGTTCTAACATGCAGTAACTTTTATTAGCATGTATGTCCCTCCTGTTGGAATGAAAGTATTTTTTAATGTCTTTCTTTCAAATGTGAATCTTCAGCTATCACGTGTGGGCAATCTGCCATTCCTGGCATGCTGCCTGCCATGTTTTAATCTTGGGTAACTGATTTTCCTTTTCTCAGGTCTTACTGAAGTTAAAACGGATGAGTTTCCTCGCCATGGGAGCAACATAGAAGCCATGTCTAAACTGAAGCCGTACTTCCTCACAGATGGGACAGGGACAGTCACCCCAGCAAATGCTTCAGGTTAGTTTCTGAAGGGCAGTTGAGGAAATCCCATCATCTGCTAGGTCTGCCAAGTTACTTTTCTTTATACTTCATTAACTATATACAAATTATTCTAAAACCTTACTTTAGCTGCTTCAGGGGGGAAATTTGTAGTTTGTATTTGAGATTTTTTCCATTATTTGATTATTGACTTAACCTGTATATTCTGAAAGGATGGATTTGGTTTCCCAATATCATAACTAGACATACAAATGAAAAAGCAAATTAAGAGACCCCCGAGTTTTACCTACCCTTGTACTTTTCCAAAACCCGGAACTCCCAGCACGTCCAGTGAGGTCTGGGCTGTTTCTTCCATTCCTTCTCATCCGTGTCCCCTCCCCTACTGCTTCAATCTTTCCACTTTTTCTCCCGGTGGAACGTTCTGTGGTCAGCTGTCATACTGCCCAGCTTACCATTGCTATTTACTCTGTAGTCTGAAATATGGCACGTGGCTTTGCCAAGACAGGTTAAGAATCATTTAACTCATGTCTTCAGGTGTTAAGAGACACAGGACGTTAACAAGCAGTTAACAAGCAGTATTTTCTAAATCGAGACATTGATGTTTTGCAGGAATCAATGATGGTGCTGCGGCTGTGGTTCTCATGAAGAAGTCGGAAGCTGATAACCGTGGGCTCACGCCTTTAGCGCAGATTGTTTCCTGGTCACAAGTAGGCGTGGAGCCTTCCATTATGGGAATAGGACCAGTTCCAGCAATAAAGCAAGCCGTGAGTTTACTTTTGAATGTGACTGTCCTTAGCTTTGATAAAATGTTATGTAGGTTCTGCCCTTTTTTATAAATGCTCAGGTCCTTTACCACTCCAAAATGGCAAGATTCTTGTTTTTCTATTTATTCCTGTCATGTTTCATTTGTGTGTCCCTTTTATGATCCTTCTGATTAGCCATAAACGAGTTCATTTCTACTTTCTCTACCACAAAGGGCAACCAAGAACATCTAGATTATATTTTAGGGAACTTGATTCTGCTAGATCACCTCTCTCCTACACATAACAAATGTTACTGGCTCAAAATTCAAGATAGCTTAGAATTTCCAAGTCTTTTTATCCTTAATCTCTTAGAATTGGTGTCACTAAGGCAAAACATGTGCTAGCACAGGCTGATGTAGAACCACCCAAGGTGGCGGTTTTTAGAGATCCTTTACTATCACACGGCATGGTATGCTTTTACATATAAGATGACCAGTGGTCCCACCTGATTTTAGATCTCTTCCACTCATCTTTCCTTTAGGTTGCGAAAGCAGGTTGGTCACTGGAGGATGTGGACGTGTTTGAAATCAATGAAGCCTTTGCAGCTCTCTGTGTTGTAATAGTTAAAGAACTTGGCTTAGACCCAGAGAAGGTAAATATGGGCAAGCAGTGCTGAGCTTACGAGTGAATGTTCACAGCGCAATTTCGATTAACAGCAAACACGTGTATGTAGTTAGGCATCATGTCCTGGGCATCGCCTGTTCAGGAGTGGGTGGCTAGTAAGTAGGTTGAGTGCCTGCTGGGACTCAGAGTTCACTTATTTTGTTGCTCTCCAAGGCAAAGACTCCTGACTGCATTAGTTTACTGCTGGCACACATGGGACATTTTAAATCTTATAAAGGAAGGTAGTCAGGATAGGTTGTCAGAGAAAAGTTTCTAAGCAGTTACAGTACTGAATTTGAAAAGGAAGCTAGTATTACTCGTGTAGCATTAGAAGGAAGTTTGATTTTAATCCTATATCCACAGAACAAGTATCTTTTTTCCCCCTTTAGGTCAACATTCAAGGAGGGGCTATCGCCCTGGGCCATCCTCTCGGAGCATCTGGCTGCCGCATTCTTGTCACCCTGCTGCACACGCTGGAGCGAAAGGGTGGCCGTCGTGGTGTTGCTGCCCTGTGCATCGGGGGTGGGATGGGCATTGCAATGTGTGTTCAGAGAGAGTGAAGCTGCTTAAGAGTCATGCTTACACTGAACTGGAGCCTCACTTCTTTCTGAATAAGGCACTAAATTAATTATACTGTGAAATCAGAGGACCAATGTGAGGAGGATGTAAGTCACCTCCCACTTCACAAGAACCCAAGGCTCATGACAGCTCATTGTATTTTAATGTGTCATATGCAAGGTGTACAAGACAACTGCAGCTAACATTGCTATAAATAAAACATGACTGATCAGTCATCAAGGGCTCCTGAGTGAACAGCATCTTCATAACCTCCGTGCTTATCATCTTTGCTTTCAGGATGTAATTTAATAAGATCATCAATTCGAAGAATGGTAATTGCAGCTTCTGTTGCAAATTTCAAACTCTTAACTTTAACTAGAGTTGGTTCAAACACCCCTGCTTGTTTGTTGTCTCGAGGTTTACCGTTGACCAGGTCAAGACCAATCCTGTAATTTAAAAACAAGACCTGTTAAATGGCCTCTTTACACATGCCCACCCCATCCCTTTAATTTTAATTGATCAGGTGGCTGATTAATTGCAGCTGGTCCATTCACGTTAATCTTGGGAATGTTAGGACCTTTGGTAGATCCCTTTAAGACTGAAGTAGTTGATTATGAATAGCAAAATCAGGACTGAAAGTTGTAGAAAGGTCTACAGAGTGGCTTAAACATCATTTAAAATCCTAACAGCTTTGCCTCAGGGGTCCTGGAGGTAAAGTAACTCCCCCTAGAGGTTAGGAAAACTTGAGACATGCTAGTAAAATCACCAGAAAACAAAACCGATATACATGTGACAGATGACAAGGAAAATCGTATACTTACCATTTTAGATTTTTGCGTTCTGGGTTAACTTGAGCCTCATTATGGAAAGCTCTTAACTTTGCAACCAGATCAGTTGAGTCCTGGGCCGCATTAACTGCCAGTGTATTAGGAATAACAAGGAGAGACCTTGCAAACTCTGCAATAGCAAGCTGTTCCCGAGAACCCTACGAAAAAGACAATGAGCTGTCTTTACAAAAGGAAGAAAATTAAAACCCACAGCAGCAGCTAAGGTCCCAGATGAGGTATCAACAAAATGCTAGATATGCTCTCTTACTCATAGCCCCTTGAAAATAAAGCCAGTGTGCAGATGTTCGTACCATGCTGGTTGCGTAGTTTTCGAGGTATATGGACAGGGCTGCTTCCACAGCGCCCCCACCTGGAACCACAGATTTTGACTCCAAAACTCTCTTCACCACACAAAGTGCATCGTGTAAAGAGCGCTCCATCTCATCACACATGAAATCATTTGCCCCACGTAAGATAACTGATGCAGATGTACGAGCCTTAGTGCTATGAAAAAAATAAAGTGAAATTCTTAAATTGATACTTTTATAAGTCTACACAGAAATTCAGTTAAGTGCCTTGATTAAATCCCGCTTACATAGGACATCTGAACATGGAAGCAATGTCTAGACTATGCAGAAGAGAGGAAACCATTATTCCATCTCAACTTGCAATGGCCCAATGTTTTTTTATCCCATGCGTATAACTGCTCATATCACTGAAAGACTATAGCAGCAAATAAATGGGAAAGTGATCTGTTTTTACTAATAAAACTTAAATAGCTATATAATTTAACAAGTAGCTCGTACTTTTTGATCAAGATCAGTTCATCATCGCAAATTCTCTCCTGTACCACTTCTTCTGCTTGTCCCAACATTGACGCTTCAAAAGTTTCTTCGCCTTCCAAATTGGCCAGGGTTGATAGAATAGTTGCTATTAAGATAATTACAAAGAGCTGTGAATACTACTTTCCCGTGCATATTTTCATATCTTGTCTTAGATCCAGACCTTTATGATAAAGCAATGTATAAATGTAAGTTTAAGGTTTACAGTTATACATCAGACACTGTCGTTTTAGGATGGAACTGTTATTTTGAGTTGAAAAAATTCAGTAAAATTACTTTTCCAGCTACATGAAAAATGACTATAAATATGTTGATAGCACAAATCATTAAAGAGCAAAAACAGTATGTTTTTAAAGCTATTTAGTGTTGACATTCCAACAGAGATGGCCATGAAGCACCACGTCTGGGAGCAGGCAGAAGACATACCTCCAGAAGCTTTAGCAATGCGCTTAAGGTCCCTTTTCAAAACTCTTCTGACTGCCATAGCGCCCGTCTCCACAAAATACTTCAGACACATGTCATCGATTCCACCAGTGGTTAGAATAACATTGGCGCCAGTCGCCAGGATCTTCTGGATTCGCTCCTTGGTGATGTCTGACTCTCTACAGATAAAATATTTGAATAGTAACTCAAAGTTATCTTCCGTGTTAATATAACACAGCTCTAACATGTACAAACTATTTTCCACAAATAACTGCACATTAAATTACATTAACCGGGTGGCTCCATAGTGCAACGGTTAGCACGTCTGCTTTACACACCGAAGGTCCTGTGTTTGCGCCCCAAGTGGAGCCATGGACCATACCCCGGATGTGCCAGGCCCCGGGTGCACGCTGCGAGCCTGTGGGAGGAGATGCCCCGCCTTCAGAGACCCAGTTCTTAAGGGGAAACGGCAATATCCATAGGTCAGCGGTAGAAGGGGGAGGAGGGGAGGAAAGGGGAATTATATTAACCATTCCTTCCCTTCTGTGACCAGAATTTAAATCAGTCTAATTTATGGGAAGTTCAAGGAATTAAAAATTACCATTTAATTCTTCTCAACCCGAGTCCCTGACCAAGAACGGTGGTTAGAAGAGAAAGCGTCCCTGCCTTCAGTGTTCTAGCAGAGAGGCAGACTGTAACCACATGTCAAGGTGAATGTCACTACAGTGGAGATGACAAGCACGAGGCAGGAATCCAGCCTGGTGGGCGAGACAAAGAAAGCCCAAAGGAGAGGGGTCCAGACCTGAAACTGCAGGTAGGACAAAAAAAAAGAAAAAAAAAGAACCTTGTAGGAGTGTTAAGAACCTCGACTACGTTTAAGAAAAGCTGTATTGTCCCATGTTTTTAAAGGACGCCCTGATGTCAGTGTGGAAAGTACACTGAGAAGGTGAAGGGCTGAGGCCATGAGGCAGTCACTGGAGACACATGACGAGAACAGAGAAGTCAAAGTTCATGGCTCAGCCGCTGACTCCTGGAGTAAAACGAATCCTAACAGGCTGGGACAGGATGAGAAAACAGAGTTCGATTTTCAACAAGATGAGGGGAAGCCCCATTATTCAGGTGAAGCTGTCAGGAGGCGGACGTAGTATGGAAACCACAAGTAAGCTACGTGAAAGGGATATGCTCAACATACAGACAACTGAAGCCACTTCGTTTTTCTTGCGAAGAATAATACATGAGGTCACTTAAAGACTTTTTTAAATTAAATGACTTAAAGCTTAACTTCAAAACAGACCCTTCGGTCTACACTAAACAAGTACTGGGTGCCGGACACTATACTAAGAACAGGGGATATAAAGCCAAAGAAATCATGTAGTCTCTACCTTTACAGCTTGTAATCAAAGTCATACAAATACACAGAATGACCCTGTTGTGGCTGAACCACAGTGAAAATAATTAAAAGGGCTCTGGCCTTGGAAGTAATGAGATCAACTTGGCTACCGTGTGGAAAACAGCCTGCGAGAGGACAAGAGTGAAATCCAGATGACCAGCCTCGGCACCTCTACAACAGTCTGAGAAAGAAAATGAAAATGCAAAGTAGATAAACTTGATTTAATTTGAAGATAGAAATCAGGTGGTCTTGATGGTAGACTAGAAGGGGAAAAAAAAAAAGAGTGCCAGGTAAAAAAAGAGGAGTCCCCACCACTAAAACAGCCTGGAGTGGATTCGGGGTGTTGTCAGTTTTAGAAACGACTTTGAGATGCTTAAGAAGCATTCAATTAGACAAGTATGTGTGTTTGGAGCTCAGAGAAACAGATTTGGGACTCTCTCAAATAACATCTGAAGTCATAGGAATGAGCTATCTTGGGAAAAGTGGGGAGATGGTGGCGGCAGCAGGAACGCCGATGAGATAGGATCACAAAGCTACTCCATCCTCCAAGTGTTTCAAGAAAGTGGCCAAAGGCTTGATAAAGATCAAGTGAAGGTTGAAAATGTCTCGTGAATTTCACCCTTAGTCACTAGTGCCCTTAGCAAGTGGTCCTCCACTGTCGAACACAGCTGAAAAAGGGATGAGAAGTAGAGCATCGGAAGAGTTTTTGTGTACGTCACTCGAGACATTTGGCTATTAAAGGAGGGGGGAAGGATAAGGACTAACTGGAGCAGGATGTGTGAGCTACAAGTGGAATCTACAAACGAATAAAGAGTAGAATTACTAGTTGAAGCTGCAAATGAGAAAGAACCACTAATGAAGCAAGATTCCAAGGAAGAAGGCAACAGAACCTGGAACACTTATTGTAGAGTTTGGCCTTTGGTGGAAAAAAAGCCACTGTTACATCAAGGAAGAAAGGAAAGAGCACACATGCGATTAGATTTATAAGACGAGCATTCCTGACTCTCGGCAAAGACAGCCTGCAGGTTTGGTTCAGTTACTGTGCTTGTTTCTTTTAAAAAACCCTTAAAAACTTATTTTTGAGTGATATGGGTCCAATAGAAGTAGGTAGTCAAAATCCACAGCAGCAGCCAAATTACTTCTTCATAACTAGCTCCCCAGCATGCCAATCAATTTGCCACATTTTCTAATTTTCCTGAAGCTTATGTAAAAGTTTGACTTCAGTTAAAAATATTAATTTTTAAAGTACTCCAAGACACTCACACTTAAAAAATCCAACTGGATAACTGCCACTCTCTAGTACCCAGTAACTGCTTGACCACCCGTATTGTTAATTACGAGATGTAGCATGTGCTCCTTTTAGCTTACTATCAATGACTCTAACAGAAGAATAATTTACAAACAGCCCTTTTCAAAGGGCAAAAATGATCTCTCGACATACCTCTGTCTAATCTGGTCCAGCTTTTCAGGATCTGTAATAACCACTTGTACACCAAGCTTCATTTTTGTCTTCTGCAGGCTGAAGTCAAGGCAAGCAATTTTTGCATTAACTATTCTCTTGGGCATGCCTATAATTGAACATATTATTAAGTTCCTTTATGGTAACTATAAACAATGCTACGTTTTAAAACATACACCTATCCTGAAAGCATAATAAAAAGTAGCAGAAATACTAAATTGTTATACATAAACACAAATTTAACAACCTGACGTATGGTTTCCTTTTCCTCTGGGCTTCCTAAAAGAATAGGAAGTGCACACTTCGGATAGTTCATCTGAAGATGAACAGTATGCAGTCTACAAAAAGCTAATTTTACCCTTTAGTCTTCTTGTTATATGACCAAATCCCGAGCCTTACCCTGGGATCCCACCACACAGTTGAGTGCATAGCCATTGATGAGCAGACTCTCCATCTGACTTCTCCCATGGGCCTTCAGAATATTAATGGAAGAGACTGGATAGCGAGGCTGGCCTCTTACATCTGTGTATTTAATAGCAAGTACAGCATCTACTACCATATTAGCAAAGAAATCACCGTTTCTAAGGCAATAGTTAAGGAGAACAAGAGATTTGGACAGTGGGTGCACATGAAAATCAAGGGTAATTCAAAAGCACTTCCTTTCTGCAACCTCATCAAAGAAACAGGCATTATTCATGCCACCCAAATGCTAGAGTGCTATTTATCACTATCTGTAATTCACACTACTTTTAAACACACTTTATTTTTCCCCCTAGAAAAACAGGGAAAGGAACATAAAATTTCAATACAGCATCACCTGCCACAAAAACTAATACAAGGTCTTTTAATAAAGCCTCAACTTTATCAGATTGTTACAAGGATACATTCCAATGACTTTGGATGACATTGATGTTTTTGCAGCATTAATCAGGCAATCTCTTCCAAGATCATCCGTGTTAATAATCAGATTTTCACTGATATAACGCACAGCTTCCCTGTTTAAAGCATGAGAGAGAAAACACAAAATTTACTACTCAAACTTTTGTTTTATCATAGCATCAAAATGTCATAGACACCACCAATTTTCTGTTCTGCCATTTCATATAGGAGGAGGACACGAATAAATCCTCCCTCTTCAGATCATGGCAATTTTAATCTATCCCATAAGCATAGCCACTAAAATCTATTATTAAGAGAAAATGTGGTAGTCAAACGGGAAAATATTGATACTGGCTCTACTTCTTACTTCAAAGACTACTACTTAAATCCTAAAATACAACTTTTTCAAAATAAAATTTAGTCCTTAATGAAAACATTTGAAGAACACAGATTGTTTATAATTATTACATTAAATAAAATTTTCTCTGAATGCAAACAAACTTACTTGCAAGCAAGCCGATAGCCGCTAATAACTGATGTGGGGTGAATTTTCTGTTTGACTAGTTCATCTGCATTTTTTAGGAGTTCTGCTGCAATAATAACCTGTTGAGAAAACATTCATTGCTCTAATATTAGACAGACATTTAATATATGCAATACATATGTAAAAACACCACCAAAATGATCAGATATTACTAACCAGAATGGTGATGGCAGTGAAAATAACTGGTTATTAGACACCTAAAAAAATATAACTACAGTGTTTTACATGTGAATGCCCAAAGCTGGATAAGAGCCAGAAAAAACGTTCTGGCTGACACACTAGTTCTACAGTACAATAGTAAATGAAGGACCACACACCCACTACCTTTAAAGATGCTAAATGAAGAGCCTGACTACTCAAATGACCTGTACTAGCTTAGATTATTATTTAACTTAAAATCAAAGACTTCAAAAATTCTGACTGCTTCTTTTGGGGTAAATTATAATCATTTTACTTAAATGGTATTATCATAAACAAGTTACTTGGAAAAGACCATTATTATTTTAGAAGAGATAGACTGTACTCTTTTTACAGCTTGTAGTTTAATACAGTTTAATATAGAAATATAAACAATAGTGTTTCTACCACATCAGAGTGCTGGATGATCTTTAAGTTCATGTCGTTTACTTTCTCACACTCCCATTTTGAACTCATGAGACTGCCTTGTCAATATTTAAAATGTAAAAACTTGTTATTAAAAAGTGGCAACATTTTTTTCTTTAGATAATTATAAAAAAAGGTTTTAGAAATGTCCAAGTCTCAGGTCATGGTTAGGGGTTGCGGGGACAGAAAAACTTTCTTTTAAAAACTATTTTTCAAAATTGTGATGTATGGATATTGTTATGGCTGAGGAAAAACTCATAAAACTTGTGTAAACAAATGTTTAAAATGACATGACCATATTATCTCAGATTTCTTTTTTATTTAAATTGTGGAAACTAGCTACAACCACCCAGTTTTCAAGTTTTGTTTCTGAATCACTACCCAAGAAAGACCTTACATTTTCTCCCTCTTAAGTATGTAACTTATTTCCGACTCAGAAGCAAATAACTTACTATGGCTTCACTTTCTATAAGCTTGATTTTAGGAAAACACCAGTCCTTAGCCATCTACCCAGTGACTGACTACCTACCACGGAGGTAGTTCCATCTCCCACTTCTTTGTCTTGCAGATCTGCCAGCTCACAAAGAACTTTAGCTGCAGGATGCTCTACCTCCAGTAACTTCAGGATGGTGGCACCATCATTAGTAATGGTTACATCCTAAGAAATTTGCAAGGAAGAAAACAACAATCACCTACAGAAACAGGATATCCTCTAATAACACACGTATACCCCCTTGTGATATACGCCTCCCAACAGCAGCAGTCCCATTAAAAACAAAGAATTTACACCATGAAATTTTTACGGTCTTTTTAATTTAAAGTAACAAACACAACATCTAGCTATACTTACACCAATATCATCCACCAACATTTTATCCAAGCCAACTGGACCAAGGGAACTTTTAACGATATTGGCAATAGAAGCTGCAGCCATAACTGTAGAAACAAAAAAAGTAATGACATTAGAAAAATCTACTACTTCAAAGAACAATCATTTCCCCTAAAGGAAGTAAATGACATCCAAAAGCCTCTGAATTTTCCAAATCTACAAATCTGTCCTAATTAAAAAGTTAGCTAACAAAATCTCGCATGCAAGGAAGACTAGCAAATTTGAATTCATATGCAAAGGTGACACAGGTGTGTCAAAGAGCATCCACTTCATTGCCTCAGAATAAAAAGGTAATCTGCTAGTCCTAATTCGGGTTCTACCACTTCATACAGAAGATAAAAGTGGGAATCCAAAGGTTCTAACTTTATTTCAAATTCATCCAAGGCAAAAATAAGTATCGTAACCAATAACGGTAAGGTTGACAGGCGTGTGTAAACGCTCTCAAAAGAGGCTCAATGACAAATTGTTTACTAGAATAAATGCATTTTAAGTATCGCTTATGCTAACACCCAACTGAAATTCCGTCAGCTATTTAAACAAGCTGTCAGCGAGGGGTGGGATAAGAATTATACACGGACATTGGAGCTCCCGACATCTACTACACATGGTAAGCGGTGGGATACAATAGGTAAGTCTTCGGAATTGTGGCCATTTGCTCGTATTAAAACTAGCAGCTGAAACTAGTCTTTTCTGGTTAATGGTCCTAAAACAAGGCCAAGAAGTTGGGAAACGCCCTTCGTGGCTGGAATCGGAAGAAAGGGGGCGCAGAGCATCCGGACCAAAGGACCCTGCAGGCGTGGCCGGGACGGGAGCCCGCTATGCCAATACCAGGGCCTGGGCACCCGCACTCAACCACCTCGTCCAGCGCACTTCTCAAAAACGTGGGGCGCTTTCCGGGATTCCTCCCCCACGAGAAAGAGGCGCTGCTGCCCCGCCCAGTGGTCGTGAGGCCGCCGGGGGTCGCGTGCACCCCACCGCTCACACCCTTTTTGGGGGAGAAGAAAGCGCAAGGACGGCGGCCGCAGGCCCCCAGCGGGCGGGCTGGGAGAGAGGAACCGCGCTGCCGTCGGCCAGACCCAGGCCTCGCCCGCCCTTACCGTTCTGGGAGCGAATAGCCTCCCCCGTGCTGCGGTCCCCGAAAACGGACAGAGGCCCCTCCATCTTCGCGGCAGGGTACACGTCGAGTTTCACTCGCACCGCGGACAAGTCGCGTCTCGATCCCTAAGCCCGGCGACGGCGTGGAACGGGCACAAGCGGCGCCGCAGGGGCTGCTGGGAACGCCGCTCTCCGCGCCCCCGCCCAGCCGCGGGGCAGGGCGGGAAAGAATGAATGGTGGGGGGCGGTGGGAAGCGCGGATGTACCGGAAGCGAGCGGCCGGAAGAGGGCGGCTCGGTACTCTCACCGAATAAGAGAGCGAATAGGAAGGGCGCGAAGGTGGGAGAACGGAAGTCAGGGTTTTGGGCCGCTGGAGGAAGAGGGTGCTCTGCAGAAGCGTCCCTCAAGGCACGGGTTGCGCGTGCGCGTTTGCACATTCTAGTGACTTCTAGAAAAGGTGGTTCGGTTGGGCGGAGCTTGGCGCAGAATGGGATGGGGGACGGGGCGGGCCCTTTTCTGAGGTTCTGAGCGGGTCATGCGCGATAGCTTGTGCGGTGATTGTTTTCCTCAAATGTAGGAACTTGCTCCGAGAGCGCGCGGCCAGTCGCAGGCTTTGTTCCTGGGCTCCCGAGTGTAATCTTGGGGACCTGACCTCGATGGGGCGGGGCAAGCTTTTCCATGACCTGCGGGGCGCTGTCTCCCCAGTGCCCAACTGGCGTGTGTGTGTGTGTGTGGGGCTCCGACAGGGGTGGGTCTAAGCTCTGCGACCCGAGGTAACGAGAAGATGCCTGACGCGGGAACCTGGCACAAAGCGTCGCCCAACCTAAGGGTCGGGCCCGCCCCCAAGTGCGCTACTGCGAGTTGGTTGGTCGGCTCTGGTGTCTGCGTGCGCCCAGCGTAAGTGGTGATTGGAGATGCGGGGATAACAGGTTGCCCTCTCGGCCACTCAGTGGCAGGGCGCTTTTTAGTTCCGGGTCGAGGCGCCGACGCCCTATGCGATCGTAAGGCTTTACTCTGAATTAATATGGGCGCCGCCGGCGTGCTGCTAGGTCGCTGGTGAGAAAAGGAGGCCGAGGCTTTGCCCGTGATCTCCCTCAGCGATGGCGCTTCGGTCGCGGTGTCGGGAGTTGTTGTCGATTTGCAGGAACCCCGGTAATCTTCCCACTAAGCTATAGATTAACCCTCGCGGCCCGCACAATCATGCATGTTCAAGTTTTTATATTCAACTTACTCCATCGAAGAGTAAACGAACTACCAGCATTGACATGACAGTCGTAGAAAATTAAGGATTGAGACCTGTGATAACCGGACCCTGTGACCAAACATACCTTTTGTCCCCCTTCCAGATTGCGAAGAATGGGGGAGTGGATAGGAATAGTCCTGTTCTGTCCATATTTGTCATTTTTAAAGATCCATCTGGTTGTTTCCATTCTTAGGGTGTGGGGTAGCAGTGTTCTCAACCAGTTCCAAGCCAGAGGTGAAGCCCGAAGTGGACCCTCTGGAAAACGAAGCAATTGCCCCAGAGTTCATCAACCGGAACCCGCGGAACCTGGAGCTCTTAGCTCTAGCCAGGAAAGAGCGGGGTTGGGGGACAGTGTGGCCCTCCCGTGAGTTCTGGCACAGGTAATTAAGTTTTTGACTAACAACAGAGCAGTGCACGGTGCCCTCCAAATTGTTTTCATCAATTCATCAACGAGCTTGCTAGTATGATACTGTTGGGGACTTTACTCTCAGGAAGCTAAAATGTGAGGGGGTTAAGGAAAGGAGGAGGTCGGAAACAAACACTGTAAGTAGGTGTCACCGAGAAAATTTAAAGAAGATGATGGTTGAATGAGGGACTGGGTGCCACTCTGAGGCCCTTCTAAAAGACAGTAAAAAGCCAAACAGCCGGCCAAGAAGAGCACTGCCAGCAGAGGAAACAAGGTGGATATGAGTTTGGTGCCTTTGAGAAACTAAAAGGCCTGGATCTCAGCAGGCAAAGCATGAATGGTATAAGATGAAAATGGAGAAGTCGGTAGAATATGGATTATTAACTTTGTAAATCAAAGTAAGCGCTTTAGGCTTTATTTTCACTGCAGTGAGAAACCATGAAACGATTTAAATTTTGAGCTTGAATTAGAGATAATTTTGGTTTGTTTAGGGAGAACACATTTTTAAGGAGCAAGGGTAGAAGCTGAAGACCCGTTAGGAGTCTTTTATGAAGATGGTTATTTATTGAACACCTTGTTTGCCAGGAACTGTGCTAGTTGCTTTACATGCATTTAATCCTTAAAACTATTTTATTAAGCAGGTACGATCATTTCCCCCATTTTATAGGAGCAGGGGAATTGAGGCTTAGGGAGACAACTTTAGTAAGCTCCAGAGGTAAGATTCCAACATGTTTCGTCTGACCTCAGACCCAGGGCACTAATTATTACCACTGTGCAGCAGCTTATCTACTTGGTAAGGATTTGTCAAAAATAGAATATTTTTTAAAAATTGTATAAAGTTATAAGAGCAAGTTAGAAATCATCACTGTGTCATATTCATTGCTGCAATGAATTCTTTTGTCCATTTTGTCATTCGATAAACATTAGGCCTATGTCACCTCAGAGGCATTGTGCTAGATGCAGGAAATGCAAAGATAAAGTAGCTGTCATCCCTATCAGCAAAAGTCTTAACAGTTTCGTAGGGAGAGATTGGGATAGGGATAATGAAGTGTTACAGTTGCTATGATGCATTTTTACTTAAGTGTGTACAGGAAGGAGTCAAAGGGAATAAGCAGTTCCATTTTGAAATAATCTGGATCTTAAGTCTAAAATTCTTTTGAACCACCCAGCCAATTACTGTCGATATTTGGATCATTTGAGTAATTAAAGTTTATTTTCCCATTTTTTTGCCCCATCTACCCTATTGGCAGTATCAACAGTATAGAATTTTGGCATATAATAGTAGGAAGTGACCTTAGAGATGAGTCCTATCTCTTTGTTGAACAAATGGTTTAAGACAAGGAACAGCAGACTATGGCCCATGGGCCAAAGCTGGCTTACTAGCTAAACATTTTTATGATTTTTTTAAATGTTGAAAAAAATCCAAATAATATTTTGTGACTCGTGAAAATTATATCAAATTCAGATTTCATTATTCACAAAGAAAGTTTTGTTGGAACATAGCCAGCACTTATTCTCACCTGGCTGTTCTAGTACTACTATAATTAAATTAAGCAGTTGTGATAGAGACTATATGGCCTACAAAGCCTAAAATATTTACTATCTGACCCTTTACAGAAAAAGTTTGTTGACCCCTCAAAATCAGGCTACCCCCAAACCAGGAGTAGAACCCATGTTTCTAAATCTAGTGTATTTTTCACACTGAGAATCTTAGTGTAGTCTGTAATTTCAGTGGTTTTTTTTTTAACATAAGCCTGATTTTTAAATGTATAATGTGTAGATGTGTTATAAAATCCAAAAGAATAGTTTTTTGTATATCCTAGAGATAGTCTATACATATAAGTATAAACTTGTAGTTTTTAAATTATAAATCTTAGCACACCATATACACTGCACCTCTCCCCTAAAACATACACATACACACACAAATACATCTTGGAAATCCTTTGCATTGGGTCAAAACATTGGCTCTTCAGGCAGACTCCTGAACTTAAATTCCATTCCATTATTTACCATTAGTTGTAATATTGCTAAAGTTAGTTAACATTACTATGTCCGTTTCTGCAGGCTGAAAAAAAAAAGGAAATAATAATGGGGTTATTTTGAGACATGAACTGTACCTGTAAACAATTATAATAGTTCCTGGTACAGTAAGTGCTCAATAAACGTTAGCATCATCATCGTAAAGTACCGCTTCATTCTTTTTAGTAACTGTATAGAATACCGTTGCATGGATGTTTTAGGTAACTGGCACCCTATTGATGATTATTTTCTATGATTTCAAATATTGTTGCAATGACTCGTTTTGTCCATGCATTTTAGCAATGATATTGGTCATTTTTATGGGCTTAAAAGTCATTTATATTTTCCTTTTCTGTAAATGGTTTTTTATACTCTTTGCTATTAAGGTATTGGTCATTTTCTTAATGATTTATAGGGAGCTTTTGACATGAAAATAACCGCTTTGAACAATACATGAGTTTAAAATATTTTTTTGTTTCATTGCTTGCATTTTGACTTCTTTTTACTGTTTTTGTTTTCTATCATGTGGAAAAGTTTGTCAATCTTTTTCAAAAGCCATATGACATGGTTTCACGTCATTTAAACAGGCTTACCTTAGAGATTATAAAAAACTTCTCTCATGTCTTTTAGTACTCTTATGATTTCTGTTTTTACATTTAAGTCCTTGATCCATCTTACATTTGTTTTGGTGTTAGCTAGCAAATTAAAAGTATAGAGTAAGTATATATTTACCTAGTGTAGGGTCAGCAACTTAGCTCTGCCTCCTCAAATCCTTTTTTGAAGTAGGTGCTGTATAAATAAATCTCTGCTCTCAGAAATACCAAATTTCTCTTGGATATTTGAGGTTAACTGAGAGTGTTTAGTTTATTTTTGAGGACTCCCTCATAAAGGTAGAGGAAAAATACCTTTCCCCGGTAAAATCCAAGTTAAGTATGTTGAAGTAAATGAACAAAATATTTAGGCATATTTATTCACCTAAGGGCACTTGCCTTTAGGATTCTTTTATGATTTTATTCTCTTCTCACCTCATTTAGGTTGCGAGTTATAAGGACTCAGCATCATATAGAAGCAGTCGTTGAGCATCGCAATGGACAGGTTGTGGTTTCGGCATCCACTCGTGAATGGGCTATTAAAAAGTACCTGTACAGTACCAGAAACGTGGTGGCTTGTGAGAGTGTAGGACGGGTGCTGGCAGGACGATGCTTAGAAGCAGGAATCAACTTCATGGTCTACCAACCGACTCCGTGGGAGGCAGCCTCAGACTCGGTATATTTGTTTTCATGTACTTTAACAAGTTTCGCGTTAATTCTTGATATTACATACTTACATCATAATAATAGTTCCATTTATGAAGGTTTTTTCATCTGTCAGATTGAGGTCAGTATCCCGAGGTGCATTACCTAATTTCATCCTCAAAGCAGCCAAGGGTCAGGAATAGTGTTCCCTGTTCTGTATGTAAGTAACTGGAGGCCCCTTGTCCAGAGTCAGTTTGGGAGAGGTGTCAAACCCACGGTGACTGATTCCACAATGGCGACCACTCCACTTTCCTATTATGTGTTGACATCTTCTCTGTATAGTGCTTTAAAATGCCACTATTAATCCTTGCCGTGTCTATATTCTGTACTTTCTTATCTATATCATTACTAGGATTACTTTCTGGAAAACCGGTGTAGGCTGGGAAGTTAGCAAAAAGCAAATCATTTATTTCTTTCTCTTGTTAAGTGAACTCTTTATTGTCATCTTGTGGTGCTGACTTAACCTCATTTTTTTCTGATCTTTCAAACTAGATGCAACGACTACGGAATGCCATGACAGAAGGCGGTGTGGTGCTTCAGGAGCCTCGGAGAATCTATGAATGAAATAGCAGCATTCTTTGGAGCGTGTGAATATAAAGCTGCCAGCTGTTACATCAGAAGAGAGCGCGTGGAAGAACAGACCGCCTGGAAGTTTCATGCAATAATCTAGCTGCGATGTTGTTAATAGTTAAAACCACCCCACCTCCCCTCGTGCGTGTGTTTGTGGGTTTTTTTTTTTTAATCAAGGGCTACATTCTTTCCCTCTCTCGGATTTGCGAGGAGTATCTGAGAAAAGCTGTCACAAGTTGTAATTAACTTTTAAAGGACAAATGTTTTAAGTTAAAGAATAAAGGCATTTTACAAACTCTTAATTTCTGGTTATACTAAATCTCTTCACCTTTGAGCTCACTGTGGCAAGAGTACACATAGGTTTATGCAAAGCACGTGTTATGTCTAGCTCACAGTGATCTCAGTAATGGTAGGTGTTGCTGCTCTGGGTGAGGAGGTGTTTTTTAAAAAATAAGAAATTTCAACTTCTTATAAACAGTCTTAGTAATATGTCGGTAAAAGGGACAAATTCTGACCTCATTTGGGGGTCTGGATCCTAACAGGCAGAACCAGATTTGAAAAAGGAATGCGAGAAGGAACAAAAGAGGTTGAAAGGGACAGGATTATTGTATGCCAAATTGCTATGAAGTGAAAATTTGTTAGGAGTTGAAGCTTGAAGTGCATTCTAAATTAAAACTGAAGCTGGGGTAAATGGGAATCATTTCAGTTATCTTAAAACAGTTGATTAAATCAAAGTAAGGTATTAACTGTTTCTGGCTATTTAAGACATGAAGAACCTGTAAACAGTTAAGGTGGCTTCTAGAGCATTTTACCTCCAAGTATTAAATGTGTGCCCAATTATATATTTATATAGGAGCAAAATAACTTTACTCTCAATCTGAGTATTCAATGTTTACTCTCAATCTGAGTATTCACGTATGCACCAACATTTTTAAAATGTATGAGTGATTCAGAATGCAATGGCCCAGTAGGCCCCTTTGATCAATAAATACCCGAGTGGAGACACAAAGTAGTTGTAATATTTTCTTCCCTCTTAAAGATTGGAGCATCTCACTTTGAAGACCACGGTTCTAGTCTAGAAGGCTGTTGAAACAAGTCTAGAATTCAAAGGGGGAATTAGATGATGGACTGGACTAGTGAGTTTGGAAATTCAATGGCGAAACCAGGATCACCTACCTGTAAGATGCTGTAGGCAGGGATTTTTTTTCCTGCAAGGAATACCATTCTAGATGGTCTCTGCACCAAGGATTCCTTCAGATGCGATCTTTGAGGCTTTGCTACAAGGTATTAAGGACAGCTATGATGCCCAATAAAGTGAGGAAAAGATGGAGTGTGGGGGAGGGAATAGGGACCGACCAATACCGGCGAGGACGGTGAACTTGGGGAGAAAGTGCTGATTTAGGACACACAGGAAGTGGCCCCTCTGCCCCTCCCCCGTCGTACTTGCTGTAGGTACTTAACTGCAATTGCTTCAGGTGCTGTCGATGGTCTGGTTTCACCCTTTTCCAGGCCTTACTCTCCCCTTAACACTCTAGGTCTGTGTAAACGACACGCTCACCTTGGACTGCAAAGAAATTGCTGCGGAGCAAGGTAAAACGGGCTTTGATCTTAAAGGCGGAGTCTAACCAACCCTTCGCCCTAGTGGGCAAGGTGTAAAAGCAAACACCTGTTGGGCAGGTGGTGCGTGGCCAGCAGCTCAGGCCCAATCTGGGGGCTCCCGGAACTGGTGGCGGCGCGGGGGCGGCCGGTTTTACTGCGCGAGCCCTTTAAGGCCAGCGGCGCGGCGGAAGCGCGTGGCTGCGCATGGCCGCACTGGGCGCCCTCGGACGAGCTGCGTGGCCATGGACGTGGGCGCCGACGAGTTCGAGCAGAGCCTCCCTCTGCTGCAGGAGCTCGTCCTGGGCGCGGACTTCGTGGGTAAGGCTCCGGGATTCCGGGCCTTGTCGCAGGAGGAGACCCCTGTCCCTGCGAGCCTGCGGTGGGTGTGGCACGGGTGGGACAGGGCAGAGAGGTGAGGCCCAGCCAGGACAGTCGCCAGGCCGCGGGACGCTCAAAGCGGGCCCTCCTGAAGGACCGGGAGATCCCTTCTCGGCCTGGGCAGTGGGACATTTAAGCAGCATTTATCCCCTTGGCCCTGCTGTGAGCAGGTGGAGCTGAGCCTGCAGACAGGGGTGGCCAGGCTTGTCCTTGCTTTGGCTCCCTCCGTTTTCCCTTCTTGATTTCACCTGGCCTCTTGAGCACCAAGAAGGTGAGCAGAGTACGTTTGCCACCTGCAGCATTTCCAGCAGGAAGAGCGGTGGCAATGGTCAGCGCCTGGGGACTCTTGTCTTTTTTTTTGCCTCCCCCACAGGTCTGGACATAGAGTTCACGGGCCTTCGTTCTAACCTGTCCCACCCCGAGCAGATCAGGTAACGCTAAAGCTGCTGAAGAGCTGAGGTAGAGGCGCTCACCTGTGCCCCTCTGGGTGACTGACATCCTGGTCAGCCAGCAGTGCTTCTCAGCAGGCCTTCCGTTGGCACTGGGTGGGCAGGACGTTTTGTGTGGGAGCCTGGGGACCTGGCCTCTGTCTGCTAAATGCTGATACTGTCCTCCAGTCGTGACAAAAATGTTTGAGAGGTTCTGGGCACCTCGGTGCTGTCTCCTTGCCTGTGCAATGAGATGCCTGTTTTTTCACAGTCTTTTTGACTTGCCGTCGGAGTGGTATCTGAAGACTCGTCAGAGCGTTCAGCAGTTCACAATCTGTCAGATTGGTGAGTTTCACCTTCAGCTGTTTGTCATGAGTTATTGAGAGAGATTTTTATTGTTTTTGTGTTTCCTGCTGGTCAAACCGCTTTGACACATTTCGAAGAACCTGGCTATCATTTTGCGAGCTTGTTAGGTTTTTGTCTGTGTTGTGCTTGTGGGAACTAATCCTTTGGAACAAGCGGGAACTTAATCGAGCAGCATAATTTCCATGCCTAATGAAAGCAATATTAAGGAACCTCTACCGTCTTTCAAGGAAAAATGTGCACGTATGATTTTTGTTTAGAGAAAACTTATATAAAAAAGATCATACCACACACGTTTTGATCTGCATCTTGTTTATTTCACTAATGGAGTTTAGAGATCTTTATATCAGCACATAGAGACCTTTCGTTCACTTTTAACTATTGTATAGTATTCCAAACTGTGAATGCATCTGTTGGCTTGGTCTTATCATGATACGTGCTTTGGTTACCATTGGTGTGTAATAAAACAAGGTTGCATTGACCGTCTTTTATACATTATTGTAGTTTCGTGGGTGTGTGTTTGGGAGAAGTGCACGTCCACTTCTAGCTGTGGCATTGCAGAGTTAGAGAATGTGCGTTTAAGTATTGCTGGGCGTTGCCAAACTCTGCGTACCAGCCATTCCCAGTTCACAGTGACTCTCGCTACAGCACTGACTATGCCTCTTTCCTTCCCTCACACTGGCTATTATCAGTCTGAATTTTTTTTGCCCACCTTGTAGAGGAAAAACGATCTAATTGTTATTTACATTTTTAATACAGGGTCAACACACTTTTCCTGAGAAGGGCTGGACAGTAAATATTTTAGGTTTTGTAGGCCACATGATCTGTTACCACCACTCAACCCTGCCATCGTTGGTGGGAAACCGGCCATAGGTAGTACGTAAACGAATGAGCGCGGCCGCGTCCCAGGAAGACTTTATAAAAGCGGGCGTGAGCCAGGTTTCACTATCCCTTGCTTTTTCTATGAATGGCGGTGAACATCTGGATGTGTGTTTCGCTCTCTGTACGTGCTCTTCGTTATTTCTGTTGCGGTGGTTCTTCTCGATTGTAAGACCTCTTTCAAGAGTGTGAAAAACAGCACTTAGGTACGTTTCTCTTCTCCCCCTCCTCGGAAGTCTTTCACTTTGTGCATGGTCTTTTTTAATAATGCAGACATTTTAAGGCCATTGAATGTATACATCTGCATGGTTTTTGGTGTTTCTTCTGTTGAGTTTTAAAACTATAAAAATGTCAGTTTAATTTTACTTCTGCGTGTGAAGAACCAGCCACGATTATATTTTCGTAATTTCAGTGTGAATTACAGTTGGACAGTTCTCATGTTTCAAATCTGTCCCTGCTCCTCCCCTTCCCCTCCCCCAAGAGGTTATCATCTTCTGAAGCCCACCCAGTGTCTTTGGATGCAAAGTACCATTCAGAATGTTTTCTTTTAGTAGTTAACTTCCGGCAGCTCTGCTTCGGTACTCATCACCTCTCATTCTCCTAGGATTGTCTGTGTTTTCCAGTATTGAAGGAGAGTCAAACAAGTACGTACAAAGACCTTTTGCAAAGCACGTGGCTCTTGCCCCTTTATCTTCTCCACCTGCTCCCCCCGAAATTCTGCTTCCGGCTCAGAACCACTTTGGCCCTGGGCGCTCCATAGTCTCTCCCGCTTCTGGACCCGTCACTCACGCTCTCCCCTGCAGACTCCAGCTCGTCCATCCAGTCTCAAAGCAGCACCTTTCCTGGGGGCCTTTCCTGACACCCCGCCCTGCACCTTGGGAACTCTGTGCCCCGCTTCCCTGGTGTCCTTTGTGGGCCTTCAGGACAGCCGTGAACAGTGCCACACGGAGGGTGGTGTAGCGGCCAGGCAGCGACAGGGAGGCGGTGGGGTGGCAGCCCAGCTGGGCTCGGGACGGGAGGAGACTGTCTGTCCTTCGAGGGCAGGATCTCTGCCTTTTTTCATTGGCCCCCAGGGCCAGTCCCAGTACGGGAGACAGCCGACATTCAAATACTTCTCAAGTGAAAGGAAGAAACCCCCTCGGAAGCTTGCTCTCTGAGCCAGAGTTTTAACAATGGTTTTGGCTTTTTCTCCAGTATGTGTGTGTTTATTTTTTTTATAGGTACGTAGCCCATTCGTGTAACTTCTTTCTCTTCCCTACAACGTTTGGGATTTTGGATTCGGAATTCTCTTTCCAGGCTTCTAGTGTTCAGTTCTTGAATCAGTATGGCTTCGACTATAACAAGGTATGGCGCTGGAGGACGGGAGTGGGAAGGTTTAAAGGTTTAGCTCGTCCGACTGGCTCCCGAGCTGTTTTCCTTCCCCTTGGATGTCCACACACAACCCAGCCAGGAAGGGCTCTTTTCACTCTGCTCCCTGGCAGAGAGGACGACACGACCTGATGCCTCGTTCTTTTCCTGTCTTCAGTTTCTTAAAAACGGGATCCCATACATGAATGAAGAACAGGAGAAGAAAATTAAACAGAACATCCTAACTGGGAACTGGAAGGTTCGCAGGTAAAGCTCATTGCTCCGGGGCCCTGTGGGTTTCTGGGTTGCCGGGGTTCTTCTGCGTTTTCCGTGGGTAGGCACATTCCCCCCAGAGTGTGGTGACCTCACACCGTCACCTGTAGCTGGGGCGGCTTCTGTGGCATGTGCTCAGCCGAATGTAACAGCTCCACATGCTCAGCGGAGAAACCTCTCTCCGCATTGAGTATGATTTCCGTGTTTAAAAACGAAGGGGAAGAAGGAAAAGAACTGACTCTCTCAATCTGGTACTCGGAGAAGCCCGAGCTCCGCCCCAGCGCCAGCGGGGGAAATGGTTTCCTCCGACTTACCGTGAGATGTTGTGTTGGCCTTCAGTGTGATCTGAGGGATTTTTCAGGGGTAAATCACAGGTAACCTTGACCATGTCAGTCACACGTTCCAGCTGAGACATGTCACCTCAGGTGCTTGCTTCTGCTGTATTCCCCGAGGGCAGATTTTCTGCCCTTTCACTTTGATCCCAGTGCCAGTTGTACTTGAAAGCCTGCCTTCCCGTAAGGCTGGGAGTGATGCGAGTGGCAGCGTTGGGGAGTAGAAGGCCACTCGGTCCCAGGCAGGCCCTGCTGTCTGTCAGCTGTGTGGTTTTGAACAAGTTGTTTATATTTTGGGGCATTCATAGCCTTTATCAGGAAGGGGGTTAAATTAGACAGTTTTTAACTCTGGAATATTATGATTAATTATCTGGTCCGTGTCATTATCTTATGTAACGTTGGAGGTTTTTGTTTTTTTTTAATCTTCATTTGTGGTTTCCACATAAAAATATAGTTTTTTTTCCCTAGGGGAAAAACAATTTGAATTTTTAACCTTCTGTTGTTTTCAAATGTTGGAGAAAAGTCCTTCCGTCTCTCAAAATGACATCGTGTTCTTATATTTCTAACACAGGAGAAGATGTACTTACCCAAATGCCTGTTGCTTCCTTATTTCAGCAGATGGTGCTTTTCCACCTCTGAAAGCGGTGTGAGGAAGTCAGGCCCGATAGTGAGGCGCAGTGTTGGCTAGCCCCCAGTACCTTTTCCGCCCCACGTCCTACCGAAGCAGAAAGGGATGGAACGTTCTCCTGTGAACATACGGGAGAGGGTTAGGCCAAGCGCTTGGCTTCCTACTGCAGAACGAGACTTGGAAAATAACTGGTCTTTTGGGGATCCGTTTCCTTGCCAAGATCGCAGTGTTAAAACCGGAGACAGTGCTCAATCGTGTTAGGATTCTGCCGGTTTCCCACAGCATGTCCGCTTTCATGTGCCCGTTTTCAGTTCTCTGGATAAAGACCAGATCAAGGTGGTGATTAACGAGGTGACACGGTGGCTGGACCTGGCGGAGGAAGGCGACTGGATGACTCTCCCCGGTATCGCTGGTAGGCAGGAGCCTGCTCCCCCGACCTGGTAGTGTGGGAACTGGTCTCGGTCACACACCAGGCGTCAGGGGGACCTACCCCTTGCCTCCCCGGGCAAACGTGTGGTCCTTGTGAGATGAAACCCTGACCTCAATTCAGAAGTCGAAGGCTTTCTGACCTATTCTGAATTTTAAGGCTGAGGAAGTGAAGTTTCCTTCCGAGCCATTCTCTTGTCCTAGGCCTGAGTGCCCTAGGTACTGTTGTTTACTTTTGTGAACCCCCAGATTTTTCCTTCACTGTGGAACCACAGTGAACATGACCTTGAGCACCGGTTCTCGGGCCCGGTCTCTGAGACCCTTTCCAAGGGATTCACGAGGTCAAAACTATTGTCGAAACATCACTCCGCTATCACTTGGGCTGTCACTCACTGTGGTCACCATGCCATTTGTAGTCTAGGTGGGCCTGTCGACGCCTTGGTAGGGAGCAAGGCGGCGCGTCAAACCCTATGGGTGGCCATTGTGTTCTTTGTTGCCACTTACTCTCACTTAAAAAAATCCAATTCTACTTGAGAACCTCCTTGGCGAAGGCGTAATAATTGTTAATTTCATTAAATCTCAACCTTTGTTCATTTTTTAAATTATTTTATGCGACAAATGGGTGTCAAACAATAAGTGTGCCTAAAATGCTGCTGCCTGCTGAAGCGCGGTGGCCGCCGTGAGGACAGGCCCTCGGGCAAGTCAAGAGCTGAATCGGCTGCTTTTTTTCCCCATGGAATATTTTTACTTAAAGGAACTAACTGGTTATTTTGACTTGGGTATTTTCACTCATTTTCTTGAATGAAAAAAGCCTGATGCTTCAAGGAGATTAACTCGCAATATTTGCTAGTAACAAAATAGGAGCTTTCAGTCAAGAACTAGAATTTTGGAAAACTTAAGTCTGTCACCATACGCTTGACAGCTTCTCAGTACAGGGCCCTTTCTGGTGATGTCAGTGGCCGTATTTCCAAGTGTCCTTTGATGGTGTTGTATAGTGAAACGTGTGCACGTTGGAAGATCTGCAAAACTAGGCAAACCAGTGTCTTCCGAATAACCAATGCATGATGGGACGAAATCCGGGACCAAAGCAGAATGGGTTTATTATTTTAAAAGAAAACTTTACAATTTTGAATTTAATCTACAGTGTCAATTTCTAACATGGTGGATATCAATAGCTATAACCCACGCACAAAAAGACTCCGGGGTTCTCGATTTAAGAGTGGCTGTGAGGTAGACTTGGAGATCGCCCCGCTAGATCAGGCCATGACGGACGGTCCCATCCCTGTGACATAGGCTCGTGGGCTTAGGCACGCCCGAGAGCTGCTTTCCATTTGATCCACCCGTCTCTCGGCTTCTGTTCCCCTCGGTCGTGTCGGGCTCCTCTCGAGGGGCAGGTGGACTTCCGGTCCAGGGTCTGCGGTGGCTCCGTGGCAGCCTTGTGTTTCCTTGCCGCAGGCTTCCAGGCCTTCGAGGTCCAGCTGGTGCTGAGGCAGGCCCTCCCTGACATCTGGACCGTGCTGAGGGACCAAGGGGTGAGTGCCCGCCCGGCGTGGGGCACCTCGGTGCCTCCGTCGTTCCTCTCTCATTGGGCCAGGTCTGACCTCGGTGAAAGGTCACTCTCTCTCCCATTGCCCCCTCCTCCTCTCCCCTCTTGCATGAAGAACCACTTTAGCCTCAGTCCCAGGATTCAGGGACCTTGTCTCTACTTCTCATTTCAGGTGATAGTGAAGAAAGTGAGTAAACAACATCGCTGGTATCTTGAGAACACCTCTTGTGATCGAGAGAGCTGTTGGAAGGAGAAAATTCTTCTCTCCGCGAGGGGTTTTTCTGTGTTTTTCCAGATGCTGGTGAAAGCCCAGAAGGTAGGAAAAACATCTTTTCTTAGTCTTTAGCAGTCTTTTGTATTTCGGGCTGTAGAACTGATGGGTTCACCAACAATAAGATTTGTCGAGATAAGTGATTCCTTCTTGTTGCTAACTGGCTTTATAGACCTAACCTTACATTTGTCAGGTCATAATAGAGTAAACTGAGGACAGGCTGCCCACATGAAATACTATTTGTTCCTTTCAGGCACGTAGGCATTTTAACACTAATTGACCTAAAACTATTTGGGGACTTGTATGTGTCTGCTTCACAGTTTAGATTCCCAGTGGAGACCTGGCCTCAAGTGCCTCCTACTCACTGCTTCTCTTCTTTTCTGGAATTTAAGCACTTGGGCTACTTTTCATGGGGGCGGAATGAGGTCGAAGATGGAATTACCGTGTGGTCAGGATCGCAGTGGGTTCTAAAGCTATATCCTTTGCAAGAGAGATTATCAATCGGTGGCGTCTTTTTATTTCTAAAATTTAATTTCTCCCCTGTTGATTTCCTCCAAGTAGCCCTTGGTGGGACACAACATGATGATGGACCTGCTGCATCTCCACGAGAAATTCTTCAGACCCCTCCCAGGTAGGCCACATCTGGCAAGGGCATCGGCCCAGCGCCATGCTCCTGAGGTCGGCCCATGTGCACATCCTTCCCGGGGCTGCGGCTTCCGGGGGGATCAGGCGGGTCTGTGCCGTTCCCTGTGCTCCCCGAGTGGAAGACCAGGGAGTTTCCCCAGGGAGGACAGACTACACCTGAATCGGCACTGCTCCCCTCATCACGGGAGTTGTTCGGTCATCACGTAACACCTGGCAAAGTCAGAAATGTGGCGGAGACGAGCCCCCCACGATCTCTGCCCTCATCCTGACACGTTGCCTTTCCTCCCTTGTGAGTTCTGGAACCTCTTTGATCGCACTGCGTATTTGATTCTCTGTTTGGCTTTTTTTTTTTTAACTTAACCAAAAGCATTTACACGTGTCATTAATTCACACACGTGCTTTCGATGGCTGTGTGGCCCCGGGCCGTGGCCGCGGCAAGGATGCCGTTGTGGGACCGGCAGCAGCGTGGTGGGTGCGGGAGCCGAGCTTGGGTCCTCCTTGCCCCTTGTCACGCGTCTGCTCCAGAGCGAGCTCCGCGGACACGCCTCCTCTCGGTGTCCCTGCCCCCGGAGCGGGGTGTTAACAGGACCAACATCGTAGAGTCGTTCGGGATTAAATGAAGCCGAGGTACAGAGAACACTGGTCTATTCAAAGGGGTGAGAAGGTTCCAGCAGCGATTTCCCCCGAGAAATGAGCATATGGAGAGAACCGGGGGAGAACTAGGGGTGAAATTAATAATAGTAAAGCACTCGCTGAAAAACGAAGCAGACGTCAGACCGAGTGGAGGGAAAATGGCCGGAGAACCCCGCATGGGCTGGCGTGAGTGCCCGCGGTGCGGTGAGGGGCAGCTGTCATCTTCCACGCTGGAGGGGCAACAAACGCCCGCAGCTGGGAGAACCACCCATCCGCACAAATGTGCCATTTAGAGAGATGGGGGGAAAAGCACCAAAGGAAGGGGGAGCAGGGGCCTCTGGGGAGCAGGAAGTGGGATAGTGAGAAGGTAGCAGGGGTGTTTTTGGTGTGTTTCTGCAATAAACCTTTTTCCACATGGGTATGATTTAATAAATACACCCATTAATAGTAAAAAAAAAAAAATGATCAGGCTCTTTATTCTCACAGTGATTTTTAGTTTGACTTTTCTCTGAACAGTCATTCACAAATGATGCTTTCATATCATTTCCGATAGCACGTGTTTCTCCCTTTCTCCGTCGGCTAGAACTTTCCGAGGCTAGTTAACGGAGTTTGCGATCACGGAATCCTGAATCTGAGGGAAAGCGCCCAGCTCTCGCTGTTACGAATGGCGGTGGCAGGCGGATGTCAGGGGTCCTCGGCGCTAAGGAATCAGGACGTTTTCAGTTCCCGTTCTGTTTCGTTTGCTCGATGAACCAGCGGGTGACGCGCTAGGTTGGAGAACTTTCTTTCCCATTTTCACCCACAGACTCACTTCTGACTCTGGGTCTTTCCCTCCAGAAAGCTACGATCAGTTTAAGCTGAACATCCACAACCTGTTTCCTGTCCTCATTGATACCAAGAATGTGACAAAGGACATCTGGAAGGTAACGGGTGAAATTCTCTGGGTGAGGAGTGCTTCGCTTGTCCCAGTAACACTTAGCTTTCTCTCTCTCTCTCTTTAAAAATTACTCCTCTTACTCTTTTCTCATAGTTTACAGCCAGTAACAGTTTCCTTTTCTGTCTTGGCACCTCTGGGTCGTGTTAGCTCAAATATGAATGTTTTTCTTTCTCTCATCCAAGTTCCCGTGTTTCAACTTACTTGTGTATAGTTTACGTGCTTATTTAGATGGGACAACAGAACTCATACCTAGAGTACTTACCTAGTCAGTATTTGCAGCACGCTCAAAGGGCATCATAGGGGGTTGTCCCCTCTTGAAAAATCTTGAGAAAACATCTCTACTGAGCCTTAAGGTTCTGGGTTTTCAACTCTGACAGCCCGTTAGAATCACCTGGGAGGCAAAATACTGATACCTGGGCCCCGTCAGCCTGCCTGATTTAGAGGAGAGGGGGCGGGGTATTTCTGAAGCTCCCAGGGGACTTCTGTGTGTACTGCATGTGGAAAAGGAGCCCCCAACTGGTTTAAATACCACTTCTAAGTTAAACTGAGAAACGGAAAGGAGATCAGATCAGTGTTTTAAAGCTATAAGCTCATCATTGAAATTCAATAGGGAGCCACAGTGAGACCGGGCTGCTTGGTCCACCTTTGCCCAGAGTCTTGCTTTCTGTCCACACATTTCCGGCCCCGACGGTGTTCTGTGATGCTGCCCGTCTCCGTTTACCCCAAGTCCGGGGCTGGGGGGAGGTGCAGGGCTGACCTGAGGGAACCTGTGCTTTCCTTTCCACGTGACACGGGATGAACTCTAGGACGTGGTCACCTGGCACTGCCTGAGGCCCTCTGATCCTTAGAACGCCTGGTGTCCTGCATATGTGTCCCTAGCCTGGTCTGAGGCCTTGGAGTCTTGTGTTTTTCTAGAATCCCTTAAACACTTGTCTTTGAAGGAAGATGGTACAAGCTGTGTTTGTGGCAGCTTTTTCTAGCTTCGGTTATTGGGTCCCTTATCCAAGGACACTTGGTCCCCTGGCACTTTAAAGGCTAAGTCTGTGTTTATTTTCAGAGAAAGGAAGAAGTCATGGGAGTTAGCATTTTCCAGGTCATTTTAGATAATTCCTAAAACAGATAACAGAAGCACAAATTTTTTATTCTCCCTAATTCGTTTTCCATAATTACAGGAACTGAATTTCCCAAGGGTTTCGAATCTTTCTGAAGTTTACGAAGTCCTAAGCAGGTAAGAACGCTGGTGTTTGGAGTTCCCTGGAGAGCAGGTTCTCAGCTGGGCGATTCTGCTCCCTGGGACACGTTTGCAATGTCGAGACTCTCTGGTTGTTACAACTCCAGGGGCATGGGTGGCTCTTGAGTAGAGGCGAAGATGCACTGGCAGACCCCACGTTGCTAGCCCTGAGATTGAGAACCCCCTTCTAAATGGGGGTGGGGGGACCTGGGAAAATACAGCTGCTTAACGATGTGGTACTTTCTGACGGCCGGGGCTTTATTTTTCTTTCGATCCGTTTGATTTTTGGAGTGATGAGCTCTGTGGGAACAGGGTTGTTTCGTTTTGTTTTGTTCTTTCGATGTCCCTCCTGGGCCTATGGCAATGGAAAGCATTAACCGTGCACACGCGTGAAGGCCGCCGACACTCGGGTGCGTCCCCGACCTCTGGGGTGCACCAGTCCTGCCTCAGGCCCTGTGTTTCTAGGATGCAGGCGGGCAAGTCCTTCAGACCGCTGGGCAGCCAGCCTGAGGGCAGAGCCAGCGCCCTTCATCCTGGTGCCCAGGCTCGGGTTGAGCGTCTGGTAGGTGCTCGGAACCACCCAGCTGAGCCTCGTGCCTGTGTTCTCTTCCGCCTGTCCTGTCACCTGGTTACCGAGACCCTTTGTGCCCAGGCCTAGGTCCCTGCTGTTTGTTCTTTCTTTAAGGTGTTCCAGTATTGAGGACATTTTTACGAAGAGGGCGAGGGGAAAACAGGAAGGATTGTTTTCAGTGGTTACTCTCTCTTCTGCTTCAGCGTCTGTTTATTTTCTCTGATAGTGACTTGAATCCCACAAAGAATTCTGGGCCAGTGATCATTCATGCAAGCAAGTGTGAAAAATACGGTACGTGCCCGGGAGCGCGTGTCCCCCACCGCAGAGCACTGAGGTATTAGAGTGTCGCAGGTGTGGGGGCGTCACGTGGAGTGTTCCTCACCCAGGCGCCGTGATCCCTCCAACCCCCTCCCTCAAAAGGAGTCACCCCAGGTGCCCTAGAGGTCCCGGGGAGGCAGGGCGTTCGCTCCCCTTTGCCGTGGGGCTAGTCTGTTGAGAAGCTCTCTGCGTCCTGGTCCCGTGGATGCTCGTGCCGCCGTGGGGAGGGTCCGGGTGAAGATGGGGCGCGTGTGTCTCTGGAGGAGCAATGGTTGGTGGCTGGTTGTGCCAGCCTGCGTGGGTGTGGAACTGGGTGGGGGGTGTGGGGCGGTAGGCACAGAGGGTGAGTGCGGGACTGTCGTGGGGGGAGGGTGTGACAAGGCTCCTTTTCCGTTCTCTCCTGCTTCTGGAACAACGCCCCTCAGTGGAGACAAAGTACCCCCACGAAGCAGCGTATGATGCCTTCCTCTGTGGATCAGGTGAGAGTCGCTGTCCTTTAAAAAGGAGACTCGTGTTTTATTTGTGATCGTTCCCCGCCACCCCTAGGCTCTCCGTTGATTTCCAGGTGGGTCGCACGTAACGGAGTGGAGCACGAGTCTGCGTGTGCTTTGATAAGGTGGTTAGGTTGAGCCTTGACGTCTGTTACACGTCTAGCCTTTCTTTGCAGTGCTTTTGAAAGTGGCGCACTTGCTCCTGTGGAGGGTGCACAGGTGAGTCCGTCCTTTCATCCTGGGGTTTGGTCAGCAGTTGTGTTTGTCCAGCCCTTGCTGTACGCCGAGACCCCTGGCCCCTGCTCTCCTGAAGAAGGTCACTGTGTGGGTACCCTCTGTGACCGGTGGCAGCTTCCTCCCCAGGACGGCCTTGCCCACCGCCCCTGCCTGCCTCCTGTCCCGGCGTGGGAAAGCCACGTGTCGGGAGCCCAGGCAGTGGCCCAGCCTGTTACCGCGCTTCTCACGGCCATGTAGATCACAGCGAGGGGGGGCCAGGTGTTCAGGTCAGTAGACGACATGTCCTCGGGGCCACACAGTTAGGCGGCCCAGGGCAGCGACTTGGAATTGGCACACGGGGGAGCACCCTCCAAACCCTAGGCCAGAATCCGAAGTGCATCTTTGGTGGCGGCGTCACCGGCGGCGACTCCACAGTCAAAATGCGCCTTCCGCAGCGCCGGCCCGGGGGACACTAGTTCGCTGGGACTTGGAGGCCAGGCGAAGGAGCTCAGCAGAACTGAGATGTGTTCTTTGCGGCTGACTTGGAACCAGCTCTGCAGTGTGATCTGTAACGTCGGGTACAGCCTGTATTTGTCCGTTTTGTTAATGGATATCATGCGCAGAAGTCTGCGACGTACTGATGTGAGCCTCGTAACTTAAATAAGAAATCTGCTGTCCCGTCTCCCTTTTTCCTGTGCCTTGCTGGCATCTCAGTGCCCACTGGGAGGTACACGTGCCAGACTGTGGGGGCCGCTAACGGCGGCGGACCCCTGAGTTCCCTGGCACCTGGGCCTTAGTCCTCACAACGTAAAAACCCTCCTGGGTGTAGAGAAGCCCCGTAGAGGCCCAGGCCTGCCAGCCTCCGAGGCCTGTGCCTCTTCATGGCCTGCGCGCGGGTGTGTGTCTGGTGGCGTCTGGGTGCAGGCGGGGCTGGTAGTGGAACAAGGCTGTGGTATGGGGACATCCATTAGGAGTCAAGGGCAGTGTCATGTCAAGGGATGAGAAAGTGGCCTCTCACTAATTGCGAGCCTTTCACTAATGTCCGTCAGCAGAGGGGTCCTCACCAAACTGTCACCAACAGATGGTGGCCACCTGGAAGCTGCGCTTTAGCTTAGGCCATGAAGGGGTCCTTTTGAGATTGGCCGTTTGAGGGAAGCACACTGACCTGAGCCCCAGACTGGCGAGGGGAGGGAGGGAGAATTGTCTGAGACGGCGCCTCCCCGTTTTCTGTCCCCAGAGCCTTAGCTTCAGCCGAGGACATGTGCATAACCACCCGTGTGCCTGAGTGCTTTGGGCTTCTCTCTGTCCATGTAGTGCCGGCTCCATACCTGAGCCCTCCTTCCCACTGTACCTCGACGTGCTGGCTCCCTATGTGAACCAGGTGAATCTGATCCGCGCTGGGGTCCCCAAGATCGTGAGTAGCCTTCACTTTGCTTTTTGACTCTACTCGGAGGCCACGCTGGGTGGGTCTCCAGGGCATCTTGGGGGTTCTGATCATGACCAAAATCGGGGCCGGAGAGGGTGCTCACGCCCCACCAAAGTTATTTTTTCTTGGGTCTTCTTGCAGAAACCAGCGTGGATCTGTTTCCATTATCCCTCCTCCCTCCCTCCTCCTCCTCCTCTCAGCTCCAAATGGAGCTTTTCCTACTGCCGCTCTCAGGATTTTCAGACTGGGTAGGTCGTCAGTAGGAATGGAGGAAAATCCCTTCCGTTCTTCTCTCCGTCTTCTAGAACTTTTCTGGTCCGGATCACCCCAGTACCCGACCTCCCATCCTCATCCTCAGTGTCAGGAAGTGGCCCGGGGTCACCGAGCAGCAGGTCTACCGCGAGTTCCAGAACCTCTGCAAGTTTGACGTCCGGCGGCTCACGCGGAGCCAGTTCCTGCTCTTGACCAACAAGTTCAAGGAGTAGGTGCCCTGGTTCTGACCGGGACGTCCCCGCCACCGCAGCCACTGGGCACCCGCTGGCAGCCGTGGGCCCGGCTCTCGCGTGCCTGACCGGAGAACGCTTCCTTTGGCAGCGCTCGGAGCATCCTGAAGGAGTACAGGTGCCACCCCACCCTGCAGGTCTCCCTGTATCGCTACTGGAGACACTCTCCGAACATCAACTGCGTGTTACAGTAAGTGGGCGGGACCGCGGCTGCTCGTCACACCGTCCTGAGTCGAGCTCAGCTCTGTGGCTGCGTCCGGGCGGAGGGGGCGCCAGGGCAGGGTTTCTCGGGCGGGAGGTGCCTGGTGTGCCGAGGGCCCGCGAGAAGGCCACCGTGACGGGAACGAGCAAGCATGGGGACGAGGCTAGAGAAGCGAGTGGTTCCCGACCGTGGGGAGGGCCGTGGGTGAGGACCGTGAGAGGAACGGCATGCGGTCACAGGTGACGCATGGCTGTCGGTGTTGGGACAGACCGGAGGACACCAGGTGGGGGAGAAAGTCGTGAAGCCGGTCACCCGGTCCCGGTTCGGCCGTGGCTCGGGCTGCTCGGCGGCAGAGCGGGGGCAGTGACGGTGGGATCGCTGACAGACCAGAGCACGGTCCAGGCTGAGTCCAGGGCTTTTGGCCTGAGCATCTAGAAAGATGGAGTTGCTGTTCCCGTGCTTCATATGGATTTCGGCAGGCCGATCAGGACCTGGACCTGAGAAAGCCATGGCTCCTCGGCAGCCGTGTCCCGGCGTCAGCCTCCGGTGTAAATCACTAGGGAAAAAGGCTGGTCCGCGGCCCAGGGCCATTCTGACTTCGGGAGGCAGACGTTCCCTGTCGGTGGAGAACCAAGGGGAGGAGATTCACACCTGGGTGAATGAAGTCGGGAAGGAAGGGGCGAGCCCGTGTGTCGAAGCTCAGACGTGCTTGGCGCGCACAGCCCGCCCGCTCGCCCGGGCCCGCTGACCCGTGTGTGCCGTTGTCTTGCAGAGTCTGCGGCATAGTCACCGCCTGGGCCCTTGTCGCGTTTCTCCTGGGACGACCCAGGCCCTGACGCAGCGAGGCCCTGCAGCTGTGCCCCGTCTCCACGCCTCTCTGGGACAGCCGTCCTGGGGTTTTGTGCGGCCCACTCTCCTTGCAGGTGGATCTCTAGGATCCTCATGAGGACTTCTGTTCAGTTTCGAATGAGAATTCTGTAAATATTATGAACGATAAAGAAATTCTTAGAGCTGGTACCTTTGTGACCCAAACTTTTTTTTTTCCTGTAAACGGGAGAAGCACCACCTCTGAGAAGGTAATGTCCCAGAGTGTCTTACGAACAGACAGTTACGTAGGAGCTGGACACCAGATGAACAAAAGGCTACGTTATTTCTGGGAGGGAAGTTAATGGCCAGTAGGCTGGCAGGGGTTTAGGCCTGAGAAATTGTCTGAGTTTAATAAAGGAAGACAGGTGATGCTTTCGATAAGTATTTTAAACCATAAAATGCTAATATTCACTTTACAAGCAACAGAATTACCCATATCGCAGAGTTGAGGTGCAATCAATACTAGTTCATTATGTTATAAGATCTTAATTTCATCTGCATCATTTATTATAAGAATTCATTTAAATCATCTCAAATGTTTTGTGTAATTAAGGGCAAAAAGCAAAGTAGTAAATAAATATTTGTGGATGGACATTTCTCGCAAGTGCATCTCTCGAGGCCTTCACTGGCTGCTGCTGCTTTTCCTGGTACTGATTTCACTGCTGTGGTCTGAGCAGCAGGAGGTCCCCATGGTAGTTAGGGACAGGACTGGAGGGGACAGCCAGGAACCCTGGGCTTATTTGGCCTTGTGGAGTCCTGCTGGCCTGAGGGCCCCACCTCCCGCCCCGGGAAGAAACAAAGCCCCGTCACCTTTGGGACTGCGGTCTCCAGCTTGGAGCCAGATCCTTTGCTCTTGTGTGTTCTGCCTGAGAACTGCATTGACAAAATGCAATATAGATAAAAGTTTATTTTGTGTGTGTGATGACTTCGATCAATTCTGTGTAGCTTTTAAGTCACCCGGCACCCCCAGCCTCAGGACCCGTGGCCGTCTCGAGGATCAGTCTTGATTTTTTTTCAGTTACCACAGATGTCTCAGGGACCCTAGTCTGAAACAGGCTGGGGCTTCACGGCATCGCCTCCACTCTCCTCGCTTCCCGGGGGGCTGGGCCCCGAGGCCTTGGCCGTGCTGGGCCAGGAGGGCTTCCAAGGTGAAGCAGAACAAGAAGATAAGCTGTCCTCAGTTTTTAGAGCTTGCTTTATGTGGTAGTGAGTTCAGCGTGCTTGCCATGGTGTCGGGTCTCGGAAGCGATTCATGTAGATCAAGCCTACTTCTCAGCGCCCTCCAAGGGAGGAAGGGACATTGTAACCGGATGTCGTCATTGTCAGTCAGCTTGGGGCATAAAAAAGGGAGACAGGTCACCTCCTGGGAGAGCAGTGGCTGCGCTGCATCCACCTTCGTCCACACTTACAAGGTGGGCAGCGCTCTGATATCTGCTTGGACCTTTGGGACGATGCAGGGAGAAACATGGGGGAGGAGGCAGGAAGCAGCGTGGGCGAGAGCTGAAGGCCGTCATGTTATCTCGAGTAGAAAATGAGGGACTTCATGAAAAGTCCCTCTTGAGTGCTGCCTCTGAGACATTCAGTTAGACTTCATAAAACAGCCTATTTAATTTGGGGTTGGCCAAGGTCAAGGAATCTTTTACTGCTTTGGGGGGATGGTAAATTCCCCTAAAGCAACAGTTCAAGAGATAAAATTCAACTCCCTGCAGAAGCAAGAAAACAATAAAAATCATAATTTCCATTGTGTGGAAACCTACATCACCACTTGATGGCACCAAAAAATAAGAAAACCAAAGGGTTTCTTATTGCCTCCTGGTGGAGGCATTTAAAACCATTCTGGGGAACACGAACCGGTGCAGCCACTGTGGAAAACAGCGTGGAGGTTCCTCAGAAAAACTAAGACCAGAATTACCATGTGACCCAGCCATCCCTCTGCTGGGTCTCTGCCCCCAAAATGTGAAAACATCCGTAAAGATACACACACCCGATGTTCATTGCAGCATTATTCACGATGGCCCAGACATCGAAACAACTGAAGTGCCTCTCCACAGATGATGGGGTGAAGATGTGCTGCTTTTATACACTGGACTAACACTCAGCCATAAGAAAGGATGAAATACTGCCATTTGCAACAGCATGGGTGGATCTGGAGATTATCGTGCTCAGTGAAGTAAGAGTTGAGAACCATATGATTTCACCCACATGTGGGGTATAAAACTGAAAGCAACAAACGAACAAGACAAACAAAAACTTAGACACACACAGTTTAGTGGTTACCCAAGGGGAAGGGGGTGAAGTATATGGTGACGGAAGATTTGAACTTTGGGTGGTGAACACACAATGCCATATGCAGACGATGTATTATCACACTGTACGATTGAAACCTGTATAATTTTGTTAACCAATGTCACCCCAATAAATTTAATAAAATGTGTTACTAAGTGTGCAATTAAACTTTCTGAAATATCAAAAAATATAAAGAAAGCTCCATTCTCCCCAAATGTATGGGACGGTTGCTATTTTGTGAGCCATGATGTGTTTTTGTCCTTGACTCTCTTCCCCTGCCTAGGACAGACCTCATTGCCCAGGCTACAGTTTAAAACAGTTTAAAAAATGATTTCTGAGACAAGAGGTTTCCTGGGGACTTGAAGGTGGGGCTGTGAGTGTCCATAGGCCTGGCCTGGGGGACTAAAGCCTGGAGTGTCTATTTTAAGACAGACTGGACATCGAATGGCTGATGCCAGCCGTGAAGTCCCTGTGGGAGCTGGACGTGGGCGGGAGGGGGGACTAGGGTGCGGGACACTTGACACCCACACTCAAACCCCAGAGGGTGGATAGCCCAGGAGAGGTGACGGCTTCCCTCCTGGGACCCTGGGTGGAGGGGTCGGGGTCGTCCTGTGCGGTACTGGGCAGGGGGTGGCCGAGGTGGAGTAGACTAGTGGAGTGGTGTGGCCCCTAGCAGCCCGGGGTGGCCTCTTGCCTTTTTGTGCAGGGCTGAGAACAAGCATTTGCATTACTGCTGGGGATAGAAGGGATGGAGCAGGATGTCCCACAGCCAGGTCAGGAGGGTGCTGCAGAAGCCAGCAGCTCTGCAGAGAATGCACCTCCACCTGTGCCCCAAGGCCATGCTTCCCGGGTGTTGCTCTCAGCCAAGCCAGCCAAGCCACAGGATGCTGGACAAATGGGGCTCCACCCACAGCCAACTTGGGTTCAATGATGTCCCATCAGCCTGGCTGACCCTTCGTCTGCAGGCAGGCCAGGGCACGTCCACTGGCCATCCTTCCCGCCCCTTCACGCAGGGTCAGACGTGCTCAGAGGTCCGGCAGCTCTCCCGGCCCCCCGGCCCCCGGCCCCCGACCCCCAGCCCTCTTCCCATTCTCTCACAGGTGGTTTCCCTAATACCGAGTTTGCAGGTCAGTCCGACCTCGTGGTTGCCTCCTGCAGGACCAGCTCACACATCTCGTCAGGCCATGAGGTCCCATAAGCCAGACGTAGGACAAATACTGCGTGGTTCCACTTACGTGAGGTACATAGAGTAGTGGACCCGTAGAGACAGAAAGGTTTGGGGTTAACAGGCTGGGGAGGGAGGATGGGGGAGTTGTGTTTAATGGGCACAGAGTTTCGGTTTGGGAAGATGAAAAAAAGTTCTGGGGATGGACGGTGGTGATGGTTGCAGAATGTGGTGATTGTACTTAATGCCACTGAACTGTGTGCTTTTAAGCAGATTGTACTTATGCTTAATGAACTGTGTGCTTAAAGAATGGTTAAAATGGTAACTTTTACGTACGTTTTACTACAGAAAAACGAGCTACCAAACTTAAATATATTCTATCCTCTACCATGACAAATACACCTTTATATCAATTGGAAGAGTAAATTCAAGTTCCGAATTCTTGGACCCCGTGCAGTTCTGTGCCGGGACATGGCCACACTACAGAGCAGGCCCCGGCCCGTGTTTAGCCCCCTTCCCCTCACCGTGCCTCACGTGTGGGTGCCCTGCAGCACATCCTCCACAAGCAGCCTGGTTTGGCCACCCCCCGGCCGAGGGCGTACAGGCCATGTCATCACCAGCGGGCCGCGGACCCAGGGACAAGGCCTGTACGGACCCTGGCAGCAGGCTCAGTGCTGTTTGGCCTGGAGAACCAGGGTGCCCAGAGCTGGACTCCCATGGGGAAGGGCCACAGAGTGCAGACAGGCCCATGGCCTGGGTGCCGTGGACTCATGGGTGGGACGTGTGGCGGTAGGCCCCTGGGGGCCTTTAAAGTGTGGGGTTCAGGGCAAGGGCCCAACTTAGGCAGACCGAAGGCAGTACTGAATAGCTAGGGACACCTGCTACCTGTGATGAGTATTGGGATAGGGCTGGAGAGGCCAAGAGGGTCTTTCTCTCCTTTTGGCCACCCAGGACTCAGGCGCCTTCCCACGCAGTTGGGAAGGGGATCCCCCACCTTGTAATTGGCTCACCTCCCTGGCCTCCCCTCCTCTGGGCTGTGGGCATTTGCCGTTGGCACGCCGGCCAGATTCGTGGGGTCCTGACTTTGTCTCAGTTGCTGGTGACAAGGGAGCAGGGACACTGAGAATCCTCTCTGGTGGGGATGGGGGTTCGGGAGACCAAGAGCCTGGGGCGGTAGGACCGGTGCTCACAGCACGTTGGGCGCCGGGTGCTGGTGGCAGCGAGGGAGCAGCTGAGTCATCCGAGGCTGGGCGGAGGCATCGGCAGTGTCCCGACGGAGCTAATTCTGCCGCACGATTTTAGCATCAGGCCGTTGTTTCTGGCTTCCTAACTTAGCCTGGATTTTTCTGTCCTCCTGGAGATTCTGTGAGCTAGCTGACATCCTTTTAATAAGTCCTCCTTCTACTCAAATTAGCTGGAGTCTATTTCTGTTGTTTGCCGTTAAGAACCCTAACTGATGCTGGTCCCTTGGTGCAAGTAGAGTTTAGGGCCAGAAGTGCCTGCAGACTACCTTCTACGCAGTTTTAGGTGAACTATGCCAGACTATTGATTGCAAAAGGGCTCTTGAAAACTAGATGAGAAGAAAGACATTTGCCCCCCAGCCCCGTATAACACTCTTAACTATGATGTCCCCCAACAACCCAAGTGTCCATCTTGGATGAAGGGATAAACAAATGTGTTCCATACGTATTCCGTTCAATACAACAGAATGTAATAGTTTGAAATAGTTTTCAAACTATTTCAAAGGGATAAACAAATGTGTTCCATACGTATTCCGTTCAATACAACAGAATGTAATAGTTTGAAATAATGAAATAGTTTCATTAAAAGGAGCGAAATTCTGACACGTGCTACAGCATGGGTGAACTCTGACGGCACGAGGCTGAGTGGAATAAGTCAGACACGGGAGAGCAAACCTTGTATGCTTCCCCTCACCGGTACCCAGAGTAATCAAAGGTCAAAGGGACAGCAAGCAGGTCCAGGGGCTGGGGAGCAAGGGAGGGGGAGTTGGCGTTTAACGGGTATAGAGCTTCGGTTCAGGAAGATGAAAAGCGTTCTGGAGATTATGATGATGGTCGCGCCACATTGTGACTATGCTTAATGCCACTGAACTGTACGTTTAAACACGGTTAAAATTGTAAATGTTATGGTATGTCTATTTTAACATAAAAATTACGTACAAAAAAGTCCTCCAAAAAGAAGGTTTGGTGCATCAGAAACTGTGTGAGAGCGAGACCTGAATCCTACATCAAATTAGACTTCCTAGCCCTCAAGTCGGCCCTTATAAACTGGTTTCAGGGGTAGGACTGTGGGGTTCATCCTTGTGGTAGGACCGATAGTTGTCCCCTCATACAGCTGCTCATTGGGACTAAAACTCACGAAGGTGGGTGGCCATGTTCGCTGAGTTGGGGACTCGGTGTGAGCTGCAGCCGTGAAGACATGGATGCTCGAGCTGCAGGTCCCATGTATCCACCACTGAGTCTCCCCAGGAAGGAGAATTTGGGACTCAGGGCAGTGGATCTTCCTGTGGAAGCCTGAGGACTCGTGGCAGACAGCCCCTCCCCTCGCCCCTGTCAAGGCCGAGAAGTCCGGGCACCAGGCAGCTCTGTGGACCGCAGTCAGGGCAGGAAGCGAAGGAGGATGCAGGATGCAGGATGCAGGATGCAGGATGCAGGATGCAGGATGCAGGATGCAGGATGCAGGATGCAGGATGCAGGATGCAGGCGGGCGGTCCTGAGCTGAGGGAATTACCAACGTGGAAGAGCCACGCTCTGTCCCCATGGGCTTTGGCATTTTACCGCAGGACTAAGCGGAGTGCGGTGCCGACCTGGGTACTTTCCCGGTGGGCGGCAAACACCAGTCTTGATAAATGTTCACGGTTCTAGAGGCAGCACGTGATGAGCGTGGGCTTGACCTCGGGGCCACATGGCTGTAGACTCTTTGAAGTGGCACGCGAGGGGCGTCAATGTGCCCGCACCCTGTTCTAGGACCTTGGGAGCCTGAGCCTGGAGCGTGTGTTGGTGTGCCTCCCGGGTCACTGAACATCTGAAGATCTTGAGCGTTCACATGTCCATATGTCTCTGGAAGCAGAGCCACAAGACCTGTCGCGTCGGGGACGTGAGGGACAACCAGGCTGCCCGTCAATCTCTGGAAAGAGTCGAGACACGGGGAACCTAACCCAGTGGCCGCTGATTTCAGGCACAAACACAAGAACTGTCGTGAGTTGCTGCTGACTGGTCTGGGCACCTCAGGCTGGGATTGGCGCCAGCTGGATGCTGAGTGAGGGCGGGTGAGCTGTCCGCTGCGGGAGCCAGGGCACGGCTGCAGCATGGGCGAAACAGCCACCTAGTGAAGTCCCCCCGTCTTGTCCTGGGACGGTTTAGGGCCTTCCCCTAACTGGCCATTGTTATGGGCTGAATTGTGTCCCCACAGATTCATATGTTGTAGCCCTAACCCCCAGTAGCTCAGAACGTGACTATTTGGTGACAGGGCATTTAAAGAGGTGATTAAAATGAAGCCATCAGGGTTGGCCCTAATTCAGTGTGGCTGGTGTCCTGATAAGAAGAGATTAGGACACAGACACACAAACTGGGAAGACCATGTGAGGACACGAGAGAAGATGGCTGTCTACAAGCCAAGGAGAGAGGCCGCAGTGGGAGCCAACCCTGCTGACATCTTGTATCAGGCTTCCAGCCTCCAGGACCGTGAGAATCAAAATTTCTATCGTTTCAGCCACCTGGTCTGTGGGACTTTGTTATGGCTGCCCTATCCAATGCATGCACTTGTGCACAAAGTAGAGAGGGAGAATGAAATAGGGCAAAATATCATAATCTGCAGAAAAAAACCTGTTTCTCATTGGGGAGCATCCTTGGTGTCAGTTAGACAGGGGGGCCAGCCACAGGTCCTGACAGCTTTCCCAGCAGGTCCAGGCTTCTGCTCCTCCTTGGGGACTGTGGCAGGGCAGTGGGGAGAAGGGAGTCTAACCTTTGCATCAAGAAGCAGAGCCAGAGCCCATGCAGGCCACGGGGTGGGCACAGAGCGAGGGACAGAGCGGAAGGGGTGGTGCGCACAGCCTCTTGCTGGTTCGTGATGGGACACGGGAAAACACCTCTCTGGAGAGGCAGTTTGGGGACAGCTCCATTTTTGGGAGGGGAGAGGATACAGCGCTTTTCTAGGACTCCACCTCCTCACCATTGTACCCTGAAGGCTTCTCCCCCGCGCCCAGCCCGCATCGCTCAATATAATTCTCTTCCACGGTTACCGAAAAAAAAAAAGAGGCTGCAATTTCCCAAGATGGAAAGGTCAGGCGCATATTTACAGAGCAATTTTTCCACTGGCAGTGGCAGGATAAACGTGACGGGCTGAGAAGGAGGAGAAGACCCTGGGCCAGCCAGGCGGGGGTGCGTGCGGGGGCGCGCAGGGCCGCTGGGCAACGCAGCACCTTGACCTAGGGCTTCGGGACTCCAGGACTGTGAGGGAACGCGTTTCTGTTGTTTTAAGCCACCCAGTCTGTGGTCCTTTGTCACCGCGGCCCCAGGAAACTGACATAGGACACACCTACGTCAGTGCCACCTACAGAGCTTTTCTGCTGTCTCCGTACCCCGCCTGCTGAGAAGACTCGGTTGAGCCCTGGTGTTAGCAGTGTATGTCATAAAAACAACTACATGACATTGAAAACTTCAACCAAATTTCAAATGACACATTCTCCGGGCCACACTGGCACACCCCACTATAGCAGCAGGAGCAACAACAAAGCAACTTAAGTTTCTGAGCACTTCCTAGGGGACCCCGTTTAATTCTCACGCAGCCTGATGTGTACGGCATTGTCCCCATTTCACAGATGAAGAATCTGAGGCTTCGCGAACTTGAGGAACTAGCTCAAGGTCGACAGTGGTGAAGCGGGGCTGGGATTGGAACCTGGGCAGTGAGAGCATAAGCCCGTGGCTTTGCGTCGGCCCCTTGTTTCCTGCCAGCCTCTTTCTCCTGCTCGAAGGTCTGCTTGTGCGGGGAAGACCCTGTGTGTGTAACCAGACTGAGGTATAAAGCCACGTCCTGAGGCCAGCAGACGGTCAGGTGTCACCTGCTCCAAGGCTCCCTGATGTGCAAATGGAGAAAACCCCTCAAGTTCAGGCTGTAGGAAGGGGCTCCCGGCAGGGCCCGCCTCCACCGAGGAAGTGAGTTGCATGGTTTGGTCTCTTGTCGGGACTGGGAGCCCCAGTGCAGGGAGAACACGGGGGTCGGAGGGTCCAAGCCTCGGGACTTGGTCAGCAAAGGCTTCTGAGGCTAGCACTTTGCTGTTCTAGAACTTTCTCTTCAGGTTATTCCTTTTACAATTCCAAGCTGTCAGGACTATTTAAGGGATTTGAATGCAACTCCGATTGGTGATGACATTAACTTAGGTTGGGCTTAGTTTGCCCCATGTCAACAGAGCTCTGCCCGCTGCACGTGACCTCTCCCCGTGGGGCACTTCCCAGGGGTCACTCATCTTCACCTTGTGCACGGAGGTCTTCTTTCTTCATCATCCTCTTCTTTCTTCTCAACACTTAGGAATCCACTTCTGTATCACCCCCCCACCCCGACTTCCACCAGCCCAGAGCTTGGAGGACAGTTAAAGGCCAGCATCTTCTGACTCAGGATAGTGACGTGAGGTGACCTGCCATGTCCTTGTCAGCAGAGCACAGGGAGAGAATGTTCAATGGAAAATACTGAAAATCCCTTAATCTCATTTTGGCCAGTAATACAATCAGCTTTTTTCTCCAGCACATTCTCTAAGAACAGGAGTACGGTGGGCTTACCCCGTCTCGTTTCTCTGGCCCACCCTCACCTGGCACTGGGCCTGTGGGAATGGAGGAAGAGGACACGATGAAGCCCAGGGCGAGGACGTGGAGAGCCACACAGCGCGTGGTCCAGACCGAAGCCCTGGACACTGACTGTGCTGTCTTCTTCACTCCGAGTGTGATTAAAGTTGAGACAGGATTAAGGTCGATTTTCTTTATTTTGCCTGATTTACTCTGTTGTAGGCTGAACATTTTTTGTTTTGCCTGATATGATTTTTGTAGCTAAGCATAGGGTAGCTGGGTAACCCTAAAGTAGCTGCAGTTGCCAGAAGTAAAACTATTATTTCCTTGGCTACAGATGCTGAGCGTTCCTCCTTAGAGCAAAATATGGATATCAGCCTACCAAGAATGAGCCCCAGACACAGAATTCGGGTGTTGTACCAGTCTGATGTGCAAATGGAGAAAACCCCTCAAGTTCAGGCTGTAGGAAGGGGCTCCCGGCAGGGCCCGCCTCCACCGAGGAAGTGAGTTGCATGGTTAACTAAAGCAGCGGTCCTCGACCTTTGTGGGCCCAGGGACCGGTGCTGCTATGAGAAGCTGACGCCTGACGATCTGAGGCGGAGCTGAGGCGGTGATGCTGGCGCTGGGGAGCAGCTGCGAACACAGATGACTCTTCGCTGGCTAGCCCACCGCTCTCCTCCTGCTGTGCAGCCCGGTTCCTAACAGGCCAGGGAGAGGGAACCAGTCCATAGCCTGGGGGTTGGGAACCCTGGAACTAAAGCAAAGCCAGTGGGATACATTGTCACCTTTGTAATCTGCCACCCAGATCACCTAGTATGTGCATGTTTGGCCATGATAAGATGCTCTGGTTTTACAAAAGAGAGTTAACAAGCCCTCGCCCTCTAAAACATGAGAGGCAGAAATGACAGAGAGGTCCCTCATGCACCTAGACAACTACGAGTCGGCAGTGTGATGTGTGTTATACGCACGCGAGGGTTTGCTGGCTGCCAGTTACGGTCAGTAGGGACAGGTTGGTTCAGCAGAATGTCAGCCTAGGGCTCTGCTAGGTTTACTCTGTTACCTGGAGCCAGGTGTTTGTCAAACCATCTGTTAGGGTTCAGCCCTCTGTTTTCTCAGCACCATGTGAGGCCACATAAGGAAGCAGAGATGCAGTTTCTTCCCCAAATGGCTTTCAGTTTAATTGGAGAAATGAGACTAACGTTGAAGACACAATAATAAAACAACCAATGTTGAAAATTGTGGTGCCGTTAGCTGATTGATTCCACGTATCTTTTCACTCAGCCAATACTAAATGAGACACAGCCTCCGTCTCAAGGAGCTGAGTTTTGTGGGGAAAACAGACATCTATACAAGTAATGCTAATAATATAATTTAATAGATGCTATTATAGAATTTAGGGACTCTTTTCTGCATGGAACCAGAGTCACCACTATTTAAGTTAGCTACTTATAGTCATCCTAGTATGTAAGTTATGTCCTTAGGAGGTGAATTTTTTTCAGTCTCCTTGAGGATCTGGTAGATAAAAAAAGTCATCATTTGCAAAAATCTACAGTTATGGCCAAAATGCATACAAGTTTAATGGTGTCTGGATTTGATCTTTGACTAAATTAGTAATTTCGAACATTTTTTTTAAGTACCCACATGCTTCATTTCCAAAGGCAGCTTAAAAGCGTGTCTTCAGGCTTCCTAGCAGGAAAGCAAAAGACATTTACACACTTAATTTTTGAAGTGAGCATTTGTACGCACAATTACAACATGCAGACTTCTTTTGAGGGATTTACACTTTGGTATTCTATTGACATAAACATATCATCTGTGCAGGAGCGACTCTGCTACTTCTGAGGCAGAAATCTCTCAGAGGAGACTGTAGGTATTGTGGGAAGGGTGCCAGCCAGTTCCTGCAGGAACACAGTTTTGATCTTTTTATGTCTCTTTTTTTAGAGCCTCTAAATGCTAGCTGATGAATATCTCCAAAGGATAACTTAGGAATTACAGTTTTATAGAGGGCCAACACAATGCCGGCCAAGTATGCAGAGCTGAGCGCAGGGTAATATTTAGAACCTCTGGAGGGATGGATGGACTCCATGTCCCAAGGCAACACTCCAAAAATACTCTTTCTCACAACTGGATGTTTTCATGGTGTTTGGACAAGGGAGAGCACATGATTGCAATCTAGGTGAGGAATCCAAAGCGTCTCCGTACCGATGCGGTCCCGAAGCAGAGGACAACGAGACGTCCCGTTTATTAAAACGAACAAACCCGCCCCATGCTCGTGTCTGTAAGGGCGACCACCATGCCGTGGGTGCTCCCACCGCCCTTGGGCGCAGAGAGCTGGCTGTCGTCGGTGGAGGACGGCTGGCCTCGTTTGGGGTCACTTCACATTCTCCTCGTCGCTCTGCAAAGGCAGGAAGAATCTCTTTTCTGGCAGCTTCCAGATCGTGAGGGGAGCTGGGGGAGAATCGGGGTTGGGGGCCCAGCCTCCCACAGCTGGGTCTAATCTGAGGCCGCCATCTGTTTCGGACCCGCCCCGGGGTTCGTCCAGGAGTTTCTCTGCCCCCTGGCGGATTTGCTTCCCCCTGGGGTCCTCGCATCTGCTGTGGTTTTTGCCCCGGCATGCGGGCCTGTCTAGTTGGAGGAAAACAAAAGACGTGGGAGAGAAAATGCCATTTCTCTTTAAGATCTGTCGCTTGAGAAAAGTGCACGAAAAGTAAAGCTCCTTACTTGGGAGAGACCCAGCCAATCCTAGGACGGGATAAGGGAGCAGAAGCCTGGAGAGGATTCCTCGAGGCTGATGAGATTCGGATCAGCCTGGGAGAGTTCTGTTCTCAGGGTTTTATCTTGGACCTTTATCTGACCAGTGAGATCTGAAGTCTCTTGCAGGACTGGAGGGCAGAAGGCGGTGCCAGCCCTGCTCTGAGACCCTGTCAATCACACAGATGGGATAAAGAATCACTCATCACTCCAGTTGAGTTCGCAAGTCCCACATTTCTAGCATGCTGGAGGTTGTTCTGCTCCCAAATGGTGAACCAAGACAATTTGTACTAAATTATTTGTCTGCCATTCTGGGCATCTGCTGTTTCTCAGCCCTGACTCTGGAGCCTGTCATCTTGCTATGAAAATGGGCACTCGGACCCATGCCACCCACTGCCCTTCTCCCAGCCCCTTGTCATTCTAAAACAACAAGGTCAGTGCCATTCTAAAACAACAAGGGCTTTCTCCCCGTAACTACAGGCTCAGCATCTGGTGTAGCTGAGTCCCTTCCCGATGAGAAATCCATCTTAGGCTATGGCTGGCGTTCACTGGGTGGATCCCTGAGCGGAGCCCCCACGGCATTGAGAGGGTTCAGAACCTAAGGGTAAACTGAGGGAAGGACAGGTCTGACACTTACGGGTCTGCGTATGGGGTCTTCCACCAAGGGATCGTACCATTCGTGGGGTCTACCACTTATAGGGTCTACCGCTGATGGGGTCTTCCACCAATGGATTGTACTATTCATGGGGTCTACCACTGGTGGGGTCTACTACTCGTGGGTCACTCTATGGCCTTCTGGGTTACTAAGCGTCTTCCTTCCTTGACTCCCGTAAGGACCTTCCCCAGGCTGCCTCCACCATGTTTCCGGGCTGTTTTATGGGAGAAAAAGGGGTGTTTCCCTAGGAAGCTTTGGAAGGTGTGACTTGACTTATGGAGATGAAGCTAGAACTTCCTTCCACACTGGGACTTCGGGGACCACAGCCTTCATGTCCTCGGGCTCCTCTGGCTCTGTTACCCCCTCTCTGGACAGCTCCCCCTCCCAAACTCTCCTTACCTCTCGAGAGGGGGACGATTCCGCACAAAGAAGAGCCAGGCACAGGAATAGCCAACCTATTTGTGGCTTCAGTGCAAGCAGTTTTATTTTTACAGAGAGTTGCTGTATTTTCTCTATGTGTAAATCATTATCAACCACAAATGAAGCTCCAGCTTCATCTGCAATAGTTCCCGCTTTTGTCAGCGGTGCCAGTCAGTCCGAAAACAATTGGCAACTTGTACCAAAGAGAGAGAGCGCCATCCCTTCCAGGCTCCCCTGACCAGCCACCACCCCTCTGCCTCCTCTACCTGCACACCATCTGGCCTCTCCAGCTTCCTGGCTGCTCGTTCCTCATTCACCTTGTGACTGCTGTCATTTTCCAAATTGGGTGATTTGTTGTTCTCCGCCAGTGTGCACAGACTTCTCTGTTCTGTTAGGAGCTGGGAAAAGCGAGTCAGTGAGGCCCTCTGTCCCGGTGACTAATTAGTGTCGTTGGAGTCTTCCTTCCAGTTGGTCACTCTGCTCCGGGCTTCACGGCCCCCATGAGGACAGGGAGAAGTGTTTGCAGAATCTGGACAGTCCCTGGGCTTCTGAGAAGCAGCAAGTGTAGAGCAGAGGCTCAGGGCAGGTCCTCCATCCCGCCTCAGTTCCTTTCATTCCTCCTTTCCTTCGGGGATCTCTTCCTTCCCAGCCGTGACTCTGGAACCATCTCAGCCAGCCTGTCCCTCCTCATCGCATTTGCTCCCGTGCGCCTGATCCCTTTGCACTCAGCGCCCCTTCCTTCCTGCCTTGCGGTTTGCCTCAGCCGGTCTGGTTTTCTTTTCCGTTTCTGATTACCCCCTGGGAATTGTAAGGTGCTTCAGGAGGCTGGCTTCTCCCTGGGATCATCACAACCAGGTAACAGAAACATACTTCCAGCTTCCCAGGACGGAGGTCACCTGATTTTCGGACTTGCTGCTCGGCCCCTGCCTACCTGGTGGACGCCCCATCCTCACCACATTTTCCCTGTGGCTTGAAGTTCCTTAGGGGCAGCCCCTTTCTTCCCCCGCCCGGAGGACAGCACAGGTCCAGCTTCCTGCAGGAGCCGGGAGCCGTTTGGCTGGCCTCTGGTCTCGCCGCTTAAGAAAACAGTCTGAGGAAGGCTTCATATTCGGGTTCCCAAGTCTGCTTTCCCACAGAGTCTGAAATGGCTTTCTCCCCCTGTTCTGATCTCCCTTGTCCCAGGGGTCTGTGACTCCTTTGACACAGTAGCCATGAAGGAATACTTCTGACAAAGAAGAAATGCTATAGTGAGTGGGGGTGGGTCTTTACGGCCGGGCTTGGCCCGTCGAGCCATCCAGGGTCCTCCTGCTTGGCCTTGGTGCCTCCACACTGGGGTCTGTTGGGAAAATGGACAGGGTTCCGGGGAAAAGTGACTGACTGAGTGGGTGGAAGTCTCATCTCCTGGGCTGAGAGGCGATCTGGGCTTCACCGATGGTGTCCCCTCACCCCTGGGGCGCGCTGCCCGGCTTCCTCCCCCGTTGCATTCTGCTTACACACGGAGGTGGGCACGAGACCGAAAATGGATATTTAAGTGCTGAACAGTGCGTCCCTCACTGTGCATCTCACTTAATCACTGCACCTTCTTGCAGTGAGATGATTAGCTCCATTTTACAGGTGACAGAACTGAGTCTCGCAGGGCTTGGCAGAGCCCATGCAGCTAGCTACAGGCTGAGTCAGGGTTCTGAGCTGGTCCCGTCTTTCCGACACACATGCGATTTTGTCCTCCCACAGAGCAGTTCTCTGGGTCATGTCTCCTCAGCCCTGTCTGACCCTGGTAGTTCACCCCGCATCATCGTCAGCTTGTTCCCACTCTGGATCAGCGTGAAGATTTTCACTTGTGTGTGTCACCGAATGATGCCATTTGAACACAGCTTCTGCTGATAAGCGTGGGACCATCTGCTTGGCACATCTCAAATATTTTCAGCAGTGGGAGAGCAGCTCTGATTCCTTTGGAGAAGGGAAGCTGCAGCATCCTTGGAGAAGATGTTGGGACTGGAGATCCTGCAGGCTGGCGGGGCGGCGGTGCCCGAGGATGCAAGGGGACAGCCTCCCTGCTGCCGCTTTTGACCCTCCCTGAGCGAACGGAGCTAGTGAGTCTGCACCCCACTTTTTCATTGTTCAGCTGCCCTTGACCGTAAGATTTTCCTACTTCAAATAGCTATTGCCCGGGCAACTCTCTCTGTGCTGGTTGATTTTACGGTGTGTTTGACATTCGGTGTGTGTTGGCAAAGACCTCTGTGTCCTCCTGCCTTTGTTTTAGAAATTTTGCTTCTTCGCTGAGTTAACGGTCCCCAAACATTTTTTTTTTCCAACTTCAAGGTTGAAACTTCTGCATTAGCTTTTTCTTTTTTTCTCTTGGGGTGGTCAGGGGCAAGAATTTTCAGATCTATTCATGGATCTGGTGGACCTTGAGGTGTTCAAGGTTGTTTAGTTAGATGTTATGAAGAATGAAGGAGTTGGGGTTTGAAAGGATTGTCACCCTATGTGATTCCCCTGGGGAATTCACTTGATTCGAAGCAGTTGGGCATAGCCAGAGGCAAGCTAGGTTCGTTTTCCTTTGCCTTTTCTTAGTGGGCACAGGCATCAGTACCAGGCTCTGTGGTTTGTAAACTCTGGTGTGCCACAGCTGGATGGCCAGGTGTCTGTTCAAAGGAATCTCCTGCTCAGTCTCGATCTTTGATATTTCCCAGACACGGTGGGCGGGGGGAGCTGGGAGGATAACGCACAGGGTGTTGTTTGACTGCTGTGCACAGCAGTGAGAGGCGGTAACGAGCCTGTACCTGGAGCACGGTTTCTCAGCCTCAGTGCCACGATGGTTGGGCCGGATAATTCTTTGTTGTGGGAGCTGTCCTGTGCACTGCAGGATGTTTAGCAGCGTGCCCCCTAGATGCCAGTAGCCCCCATCCTCTCGGTTGTGACAACCAACATCTCCAGACATGCCAAATATCCCCTAGGGAAAAATTCCCCCCTCCTGTTTGAGGTGGGTGCTCTAAGTTGATCCTGCTGTACACAAGAGGTTTCTACTTCTTTATGCAGGTGGCTCACGTGTTAGGAAGATGGGAACGAGGCGTTTGGTACCAGGACAGATGTTCCTGCCCCCGCATATCCCAGTCGGTTCCCTTACCTACCGTGGAGATTCCGTCTCACAAATGGGTTTCTGTTTGTCCAGGTCGCTGCACACACACACCCACGGAAGAATTTGCCCTTTTCTCTGAAGCTGCACACCTGGAAGTCCCAGCCTAGGGTCAGGCCTCTCTTTTTGGTTGCCTAGGAACAAGACAAGGTTTCATAAGGCTCAACCTTGAACCCTAGTTGCGTTGGCTTTTCTCTCTTTCTCCTTCCTTCCTTCCTTCCTTCCTTCCTTCCTTCCCTTCCTTCCTTCCTTCCTTCCTTCCTTCCTTCCTCCCTTCCTTCCTCTCCTTTCCTTCTTTCTCAGAGTGATGGGAATCCGGAACCACGTATGGACTGTGGCCAACTAAATGGGAATATGGAAGGAGGTGTTTGTTTCTTAGATCCCTAGAGAAAACTTCAGCAAGCATAAATGTATAGTATTTAAAACTTTCTGCCTCATCCCTCAGTAAAGCTGAGAAACCCCACTACTCTGCTTTCTCTGATTCTGCTTACTTTTCTATCAGCCCCACTGCCCATCTGTTCCTCTCGTTCTCGTCAAGAGGTAAATGCACACGGCAGTTTTGAGCAGGTCAGGACATGGGCTCTGCAAAGCCCACATCCCTAAACATCTATGGAAACCACCATGCTTGGTTTCCCTGCGGGCCGATTCATTGTCTCAGTTTGGCATTTCCATGAGACTCGTACTGGCTAAGTGCTTTCCAGTCTCTAGTTTCTCTTGTACCCCAGCCTTCTGCCAGCTGTGCAGAGGAGCTGAGGTCGGAGGGGCTGAGCTGCTTTGCTTAGGACTCACATCCGGTGGTCAGTTTGATGGAAAGAGTGGCTGCGAGGCAGGGCCGGCTTAGGCACAGGCAGAATTGCAGTCACCTCTGCAGTGTAATTTGAACAACGTCAAACCTCTCCTCTCAAACGTCTCTTTCGCATTCGGATGCCATACTGCCGAGAATTCTTTGGATTTTTGTGCGAGGGGGGTGGGTGTTACGTGTACCCTCTGCTGTGGTCGGCCTGCCTCGCCGTGGCTTGTGTGAAGGATTGGAGTCTGAGCAGGGGAGGAACATTCACGTGGGGGGGCAGTGAGCTGGGGTGAGGGCGGCGATGGCGACATAGGGGGTGGAGGGGACCTCGTGCCAGATTCGGAGCTTCCGTTGGGTGAGAAATGTGTCCCAGGGCAGGGGCAGGGGCAGTGGCAGTGGTGGCCTGACGTGAGGTGAAAGAGCCCAATAAAGTGACAGGACATCCACGTGGGGATGGGTGACAGGCAGTGGTGGATGCGGGAGATCGTGTATCTATAGGTGGATTGATCAAATGAGTAAATATGTTGAGGATAATGGGGCCCAGGTTTCTCACCATCAGAGAAGGGAGATACAAGTACAGAGAGATAGGGAACAAAATTGAACTCAGTGGTGTTGGATCCAAATTGAAGATATTGGTGCGAATTCATTGATATTCAGTATAAACAGCTGACCCTGAATGACACAGGGCCGATGGGTGCCAACCCCTGCACAGTCAAAAATCTACATATAACTTCTGATTCCCCCCAAACTTAACTGGTACTAGTCCACTGCTGGCTGGTAACACGAACAGTCGATACTGTGTTCTTCTTATAATAAAGTAAGCTAGAGGAAAGAAAGCATTATTAAGAAAATTATAAGGAAAATACATTTACAGTATTTATTGGAAAAAATCCCTGTATAAGTTCAAACCTGTGTTATTCAAGGGTCAATTGTATATGGAAAGATACAGAGATATAGATGTCAGTGTGTGTACGTAGGACTGTATTATGTGTTTATATACATATACTCCTTAGCTCCATCCACTGAGGAGGCCCGGGAGCAGTGACACCCCAATAGCAATGGGTACACCCAGCACCCAGACCTTGGCTTCTGCATACCCTTTCTCTACTAAAAGGAACCAGGGCTCCTTGGAGAACTGGCTGGTGCAGGGAACATATGAGACGAGCAAGGCTTGGTGAAACATTAAGGTTTTTCTCTTGGAAGACTGGGGGTCCCAGAGGGAGCACAGAAAAGCAAGTCTGCTTTCTGTTTTGGATCAGCTGAGGCCGGCGTGCCGCCATGGGAGGCCCCCTGGGAGATATCCAGGGCTGTTGGTTACAGGATCTGATATTCTGGGGAGATGTCTCAGTTATAGCTATAGATTTGGATTCATGAGTACATAGTGATAGCTGAAAAGAGGGGGTCACCCAGGGGCAGTCTCTAAAGTAAGAAGGGAAGAGGGCAGGAATGGAGGAGCCCCTGGTCCAAAGGGCAGTGCACAAAGAGACCCAGGAAAGGAGACCGAGAAGAAACTGCGGGAAGGCAGGACGAGAGCTGGAGGGAAGAAAGCAAGTCTAGGCAATGGTGTCGTCTCAGAGACGGCGGTGGGGAGAAGAGATGCAGTAAAATTCCACAACGCACTTGCGTGGGGGGAGGGAGGACCAAGGCCACGCCTTCCTCCCTGTTGGAGGACTTGTCCGAAAGCTGGATGCTGACGAGTGGGCCAGCTGACTTCTGTTACCTTTCAGTAGAAGTGTTTGTTAGTAGCAGTGATGACCATGAGTGACTCCATCTCACAGAAGAAACTGCGATCAGAAGTAACTAGAAACAACTCACTTCTGTTTGTTTTTATTGTTATGGGTTTGGCATTGGGCAGATGGTGCTTTCATAAATAAAAATCCATCCTCTAATAAATAACATCCATCCTTTAACAAACCAAAGGCCATCCTTTGAGGCTTTTAATAAAGATCATTAGTGACGATCAAGTTGATGATGGCAATGGTGTCTGGTGACATTAAGGCCATTGTTAAATGTCCCAGAGGTCCTACTAGCCACATGTACGGGTGAGTGAACTTCACACATAAGTGACTGTTGACAGAGGACAGATGCTGGGTGTAGAAATAGGGCCCCTGTGGGCAATCCAGGCTCTGGTTCAGGCTCACTAAATATGAAAGCTCAGCTGGCTGTGAGTTTGCTCCCTCACCCTTAAAATAAAGGGAGGTTCACAGTATCCACATGATTCCTTCAGCCTTTAAACCTCGAGGGTCAGCGGAGTCCAGGCAGACTGGGACCAGTCAGGAAGAGGTTTTAAAAAGGCCCCAAGCTGCATCCTTTTACATCTTCTCTAAAATCTCCCAGTTTCTGGGGAAAAAAAATTTAGAATGTGACAAAGTGTTATATTTACAAAGAATTCTTGCAACTCAATGAAAGAAACAGGCAAAAAAAAAAAAAAAGAAAGAAAGAAAGAAAGAAAGAAAAATAATCAAAAATAATTGACCAAAGAAAAACTATAAGTGACCATTAAGATGAAGAAATATCCAAACTCATTAACACTCAACTAAAAGCAGATTCAAACATGAACCTTTTAATCACCATTAACTTTGGGAATTAAAAAAATAACGGAATTGTGGAGGAATAAACGTGTATATGCGCTGGGGGAGAAAAAAGATCTATATACTGTGATGTCGGTATAATTGGTACAGTTTTTTGGAAGACAATTTGTTAATATAAAATCTTGAAAAATATTTATATCCTTTGATCCAGCAATTCCACTTTTAGAAAAATGTTTGAGGAAAATAGTTAAAGCTGTGTATGAAATCTATTAAACGTTCATTACAATGCTCTGCTTTAAAAAAAAAAAAAGTGAAAAATCAGAAGCAACTGATACGTCCAAGGTTAGAAGGTTATTGAAATTATATTATGGTATATCCAAATATTGACTATTAAAGCCAAGTTTTTAAAGTATATGCTGACAAAAGATATGTTTACAATATGATATTGAGTAAAAAAAAAAACCAAGATACCAAAACGCATTCTAAAAATGCAATCTCAATTTTAAAAAAGAGTGTGTGTAAGACATAAAAAAATAGACTAAAAGAAAATATCCCAAAATGTTAAATCAGTTTAATTTTGAGTAGTGGTTTTATGTGTGATTTTTCCCCCCTGAATTTTCCAAATTTTCTTCAACGAACTCTTATTGTTTTATAATTAGAAAAAAAAGGCAATAAAAATAGTCCCATTTTATGTTGAGATTACACAGACTGTAGAAGGAGCCTGCTGGGGTGAGCGGCTTTTTCCAGAAACCAGCCCTTGGTTCAATCAGCACCCTACCCTCGGCTGCCTTATTCACAGTGGAATTTCAATGCGGAGAGCACAGGGGGCCTCACTCTGCTCCAGCAAAGTCACAGTTAGAAATTAAACAAGTCTCCGGGGAAGAAAATAAATCCCCTATAACATCAGGGAATACGATGCCTTCAGTCCCTTAAGTAGGAGGCGTTAGAGGCAAACTAGCCTGGAAAACATGTGGCAGAGAGGCTACGGCAGGTAAGGTCTTTAAAACAGGCCTGGGCCCCAGGGCAGAGTGAAGGGCTCAGGGGTGAGGAGGGGCTCCCAGCTGCGAAGCTTCATCGTCCCCGAGTAGCTGGGAACGGCGGCCTCTCTCGCCCTCTCTCCGGCTCCCTTTTAGTGGTCTGTGAAGTGGGGGTTTCAGACTTTTTCAAAGTGAGAGACTGGCTCAGCGTCCAGAGAGAAGGGAGGGCCTGGATTCCCGCCTGGCTGGCTCTGGGATCAGGATCCAGGTGAGCCTTCGGGCCAGGTCACCCTGCAGGGACCTGGGAGCAGCAGACACGGTGACCCTGTGTGCTGGTGTGTGACGCAGTGGCTCTGAACTTGGCCCGCTTATTAGTCCTCAGTTTTCCCTCTATAAAGTGGGGGTAAGAACACCTTCCTCACCAGCCTCCTGAGCTGAGTAGAGGATGCAAAGCTGGCGTGGGGGTAAGAAGCTCGGACCCTCGAGTCTCACTCAGTGGCCTTGTCGTGCTTCCACCCCAGGGACTCTGTCGTGAGAAGGAAGAGAGGATGGGAAGGTGCTCGTGTGGCGTGCTCACCGGGAACGTGCCACCGAGTCCTCGACTTCTCGTGCTCTGCTCCCAGCTGAGGTTCCCACAGCCATGTCGCTGTGTCACGGGGACACGGGCTGTTAGGATGAGCTCCCCTCTCAACCCCGACTGTCACTGCTGGTCCCGTGTGTTGCCTAAAAATGGAGCTGTGCGGAGCCGTGGCTTGCGTGTCTGCACAGAGAGCTCACAGTGCTAGGAGCGAGGTCCACACAGCGGTTCATTCTGTCGTGCAGTTGCTTCCTCTCGGCGTCACTGAGAACTCACCGTGTGCCGAGCCAAAATGAAATTATTCTGGCCCATCCTGTTTTGTCAGCCAGCAGCAGTCACCCTTCTATTCTACCCTTCCCAACCTCAAACGTCCTTGTCATCCACTAATGAAGATGAACAATAAGCGAAGTGACTGAGGAGCCGGGAGGAGCAAAAGGCTTGGGGGGCTGGTGAGGAGGTAGGACCGGCTGCGTTCCAGGCACGTCTTGCCAGCTGCTGTTTCACTTGAGGGACCGAAGTCCAGTTTGATCTGGTAAGACCGGGAATGTGACTTTTAGCCATGTGTTCATTTAAATAACGCATCACTATAACAAGACACTTTGGAGAGTTATCATTAGTTTTTAATGAGATTAGTTTTAAGGGGATTTTTAGTTGCTTTCCGATCACATCATGATCAAAATGTGCCTCATCTGCAATTCACGAGTTATGCTCTGTTAGAGAAACTTTTCTTCATTTAGGCGAGGCAACTCTTGGTTGACCTCACAGATTGCAAGGACCTCGTCAGCTTACAATCCCTTATTTATTTATTTTTTTACGCCTGCAGCACCCGGTCTTCCTAGGTGGTCTCCCATCCAAATACTAACCAGGCTCGACCCTGCTTAGCTTCCGAGATCAGATGGGATCGGGCTTGTTCAGCTTTGCGTGGCTGTAGACTAGAGAATTTTTTAATGAACTGCCTCAGCCTGGGCTTGAGGCAGTGGCTTTCTCTCACGGGGAACCAGAGAGCCTTCTCAGGGCCATAGCGATGGGCTTTATGTCTTGGGGGAACTCAGTAAGGATTTATCTAACGCCTGCGCTGAGTGTTAGGGACCCAGACGTGAACTAGATAAAGTCCTCTGTCTTCGAAGAGTTTGCCATTTAGCGGGGGAGATATTTTAACTTCACAAGAAGGAATGTGATGGCTGTGGAGGTAACGAATGGTAACACTAGGGTGGGCGGAGGGCTGTTGAAAAAGGAAGGGGCGGCAGTGTGGGAAGCTGGGAAGGATGGGCTGGTGCAGGGAACAAGGCAAGCGGGAGACAGGAGCCCCATCCCAAGGCCAGAGACACAGGAAGAGGAGCCGGCGGTCAAGGTCGCTTCTGCATCTGAAATGTACAATCAGGCAAATGCACCGTACTGAGTAACGTCCTAAGGATCTCACGTATGTGTCTAGCGTTCTTTGTTTTGTTACGTTCAGCTTGTTTAAGAAACGGAGGCCCTTGAGAGCAGGGTGTACAGGATGAGCACACCTGACTCTGCCCCTCTCCGTGTCCTCCCGAGGCTCATTCTCGGTGCTCGCACGCTGACCGGGCCCCACCCTCTCCCAGATGCCACCTTCCTGCTCCTGGCCTCGCTCATTCGCAGTTTATCTACACGGCTACCTCACATGGAAAACTCGGTTCACTGCCTCCTCCCTGTCCCTTCCCCCTCACGGTCACCGAGGCCTGACCGGCCTTCTCCGAAATGTCCCTGGAACTCATTCTCCCCTTCGGCTGTCATCCTAGTTATTATTTCTCCCCAGGACAATTTCAACAGCCCCTGGCTGGCTTCCTTGCTCCATCCCGTGTCCCCTTGCATCCTGCCTCAGGCGACAGCCAGGGTCAACTTTGTAAGACACAGTTTAGGTCCTATCGCAGCCCCCCGTGGAAAGCTTTCATAGCTCCCCAGTGCACGTAGCAGTGTTTTTCAAACCATGGCCCTCGACCTGCCTCCATCAGAATCCCCTGGACTATGAAAATTCGGAGTCAGGGCCCCACCCAGGCTTCCTGAAACAGCGGGGCTCTGGAAGTTTCATTGTTGATAAGCAACTCCGGGCAATTTTTAAGCTCTAAAGTTGGGTAAACAGAGCCTGAAGAATAAGCATGACATTTGACAAAGTATCATAACCAGGCTTTGCTCGCCTGCTTCGGTCCAGGCCCTCATTTCCTTGTAGTTATACCTCCAGCCCTCTGTACCACCCTCCTCAAACCCCGTTCGCTGTTGTACCCCAGTGCCTGGCAAGAAGTTGGCACTGAATGAATATTTGATGGGTGAATTTGGGGAACATGGCTGTCTCACCTATGAACTTCTAACAAAGCCCTGTCTCTACAGCAAGTTTTCGGGCAGCCATGTCATAGGTTTGTGAGTTCTGGTCTTTGTGTTGGCCTCCTGGGGGTATTGGGGTCTATATCTTCTGTCTAATTAGAACATGAAAGAAGAATCTGCCCCAGTGAGAATGATTTCCAGTATCTCATCAGAACAGCCGAGGGACGTGTTGCTGGGGACAGGGGTCAGGACAGCTGAGGTAGGGACATCCCCGGGCTTCTGGATCACACCACTGGGGACATAACTATCTTTTTTTTCCAGTTTGCCTGCTAGTCCAGGTACAGTAGTACTGAGATCAAAACTCAGTGCCGGTGCTGGGGTTCTGTTGACCCCCACCCCGGAAATGTCTCAGGCCATCAGAGATATTCAAGCTCCACGAACTATCATATCTATGTCCTGTTCAGAGCAAAAGGCAAGTGTCTGCTAATTTAAAATATTGTTTCAATCCACTTCCTCAAGCTTAGTTATGTACGCTTGTAGGGGGCTCTGGTCTGCAAGGACAAAGTTCAGAAAGCGAAGAACGATATTTCGGCAGCCCCCAAAAGATGCTTAAAAAAAAAAGCCGAGAACGAGTTGGAGTTAGAGTAAGGGAGATGATGGCCACTGGCCGCCTCCCTTTTCCTTCCCCTTGTGCTGGAATTAACTTATATAAATATATATGTTATATAAGAGGAAGAGGGTGGGCAGTGTGCAAATATTTATTTTGCAATTCGGAAAGTGTGAGGGGAAGTTTCTGAGAATCTTTGCGTTGCAGTCTAAAATATTTAGCGTTTTTATTGGCTTTATGGCAGTGCTTAGCTTAGTGTCTGTCAGCGGCGTCTTTCTGCGTGGCTCGTCCCACGGCGCGTGGGCCTGTGCACGCATCTCGCTCGGGCTCGCCGTCTGCCATCTGCGCAGCTCGCCCAGGCGCCCAGCTCTGTCGCAGATACTGAGACCACATGAAATAGATGCCTTCTACTTTTCACAGCCTCGAAAACATTGGTACCCTGCTGAACATAATTTTTCTAGCGATTCCCTCTCGTTTCCCTGTCCCTTGTGGTACTTCGCGCCTTAAAAAACGACGACCACATTGCCCAACCGTGTATGTGTCATCGCGTTTTAATGGGCGAACCCTGACCATGTGCCGAGTTCCCTGGGCCAGGAGGCGGAGGCGCAGAAGATGAGGTGATTTCCAAAACGCCATTCGGAAACCTGGGCCAGACCGGAAATGGACGCCGGGAAGCTCGGCCCTTTGACACTGAGCCACAAGTAACTAATACTGCGAAGCTGAGAGATCTGAGGGTGATCAAAACAGTTAAACCGGTTCTCTTCCGGGTGACGTGTCTAATTGTGTCGTCACTGGAAAGAGAACTGTATAGTCTGCGAAAGCTTTTTTGGGGTGACGGTTACACGTGTGCAACCTTTTGTGTGATCGCAACCCTTGCACGATCGTAACACGAAGGCCATGACCCGCAGCCGAAATCCTCCCGTTTACTCCAAGGCATCGATTTTAATTGTTTTTTTTTTTTTTTTCACTTATTTGCAGAACACTTCCTGAAAAGCCCCAGCCCGAGGCCTCCTTATGGACGAGTCGAACATGACATCTTTTGTGGTCGAACAGTCCGCGAACGCCTCGTCCGACGGGAACGCCTCCGTCGGGGACCCGCACCAGAAAATCCCAGTCGTGCACTGGGTCATCATGAGCCTCTCCCCGCTGGGCTTTGTGGAAAACGGAATTCTGCTCTGGTTCCTCTGCTTCCGGATGAGGAGAAACCCTTTCACGGTCTACATCACCCACTTGTCCATAGCGGACATCTCGCTGCTCTTCTGCATTTTCATTCTGACTGTCGACTACGCTTTAGATTATGAGCTCTCTTCTGGCTATTACTACACAATTGTCACCTTGTCGGTGACGTTTCTGTTTGGCTACAACACAGGCCTCTACCTGCTGACGGCCATAAGCGTGGAGAGGTGCCTGTCGGTCTTGTACCCCATCTGGTACCGGTGTCATCGCCCTAAGCACCAGTCGGCGTTCGTCTGCGCCCTCCTGTGGGCGCTGTCCTGTTTAGTGACCAGCATGGAATATGTCATGTGCATTGACAGCGAAGGGCAGAGTCACTCCCGAAGTGACTGCAGGGCGGTGATCATCTTCATAGCTGTCCTGAGCTTCCTGGTCTTCACCCCGCTCATGGTGGTGTCCAGCACCGTCCTGGTGGTGAAGATCCGAAAGAACGCGTGGGCATCTCACTCCTCGAAGCTGTACATGGTCATCACGGTCACCATCGTCATCTTCCTCATTTTCGCCATGCCTATGAGACTCCTCTACCTGATGTACTACGAGCACTGGTCGGCGTCTGGAAACTTCCACCACGTTTCTCTCCTCTTCTCCACCATCAACAGCAGCGCCAACCCCTGCATCTACTTCTTTGTGGGCAGCAGCAGGAAGAAGCGGTTCAAGGAGTCCTTAAAGGTCGTTCTGACCAGGGCTTTCAAAGATGAAATGCAGCCCAGGCGCCAGGAGGACGGTGGCAATGCCACCGCCATCGAGACCGTCGTCTGAGGGAGGCAGAGGGGCACGGCAGACGGAAACGGTGGGACGCAGGCCATCCGTAGTTTGTGCTCAAACTACAACCTAAGTATCTCCTACATACGATCCAGAAGGACACCCCATCCCACATGCATGACATACTGACTAACCGCGGGATTGCCTAAATACGGTGCCGTACCTCGGTCATGTCTGTACCTGTCAAAAAAATGCTTTCTCTCCCTCCTCAGCGGCTCCCCGCAAACTATAAAACTTATTCTAGTGGGCAGGGTGGCAGATGTGTACGTGAAAAGGTACCAAAAGCATGTGTTGGCTCTTGAGGCGGTGGAGCGTTGTAGCAGGAAGAACATGCGTGTCGGAGTCAGGCTGACTGTCACTTGCTTCCTGTGTGACCTCAGGCAAGTGGTTTAACCTCTTGGAGCCTGGTTTCCTCACTTGTAACATGTTTGACAGCCGTGATCCCTACCCGGGCTTGTGGGGAGGACGAGATGGGAAGATCAGGGGTGCAAAGCTTGGCGCGTTGTCAGCGTTGGACAAATGTCGGTCTCTCCTCACTTCTTTAAGTGGAAGAAGAAATACGTCCTTCTGTAAAGCACGCACGCAGCCCTACCGTGTACGAATAGTGTCGTATGTTTTTCAGTGTGGAGTGGAACTCTAGGAGGCTCTTTCCACTTGCAGCGGGAAAGCGGGGCGTGGTGCGGCGCTGCCGTCGACAGCGTCTGCAGATGTCACGAGACCCAGCCGGCCAGATGTTAGAGCATCGTTTCAGGTTGGGAGGGAGAACATTTGGCCGCCAGTCGCGGGGTTTCTCGTGACTTCCCTCCCCTCCGTGGGAATGCTCGATGTGCTGGGATTCTGTTTTGACATGCTCTGCTCGGTATAAATTTTCATGAATGGAACTCGATTCGGGAGCTCATGAGGGTGATTGTGTTTCTGGACCCCTCCCCCGTGAAGTGGCCGGTTAGTCAGTCGTAGCCACGCGGTTCTCCCTGGACGCCAAGGGCTGGTTCCTGCACCTCTGGGCCCCCTCTCCCCCTGAGCGATTCTGTGTGTCATTCCCAGAAGGTGGCTCAGCCGCAGGGGCTGCTGAGCGAGGGGCCACATCTCCGAGGGAGCTTCGCGGGACCTCCTCGGGGTCTTAGGGCTCTGCCGCTCTCCTGCTGTGCCTGTGCCCGTGTCTTGGGACGGCGTGTCTCAGGTTTTCGTGGGGAAACCTGTCGTGGCCTATTGACATCACTATGTTCAGTTTCTGTTTGCCTGTTCCAGGTGCCCCCACAAAAGTGGCAGTGCTTCACATGGCTCTGTGGGGAGTAAGGTGTTCAAGCCCGTTAGTATTTAACTGTCTCCGAAGGGTGACAGAGGTCGCAGTGAAAGCTTCTCTGTTGCCACTCGCTTCTTCCCCATCCTCTTCCTTTCAAAAGAAACAGTCGCCCGTAGGCGTGGGGAGCAGCTTCGCCGGTGGAGACGTGCCAGTCTCCCCGCTTGGATGCAGGCGGCTTTTCAGTGGGTGATGACATCTGATTCAGAAACAAGGCAGCTTGCTTTCAGGAGCCCCAGATGGATGTGGAGAGATGACATTTAGAACGATCTTGTTTTTTGATTGAAAACAGAGCATCTTCACCGGGAAAGAAGAGACTGTAGAGATCTCTGTTTACCATCAGCTCCCAGATGCTGCGCTGGCCTCTTGGTCAGTGAAAAGGGGATCGCCCTCACTTGCCTCAAAGGGATCCTGGTCTCGAAGAGGAACTTACAGGCTCTTAGAAACAAGGGATTTTTTACCCAAGGACAATACAGCGAACTAGTGGGAAGCTCTCATTCGTGGCCTTTCTGCAGATGAAGCGGGGAGATTAAATGTGTTCATGAATACAACATTCTTCTAACCTTTGAGAGAGTCGTGACTGGCAAAGAGGTAGGATTCAGGGTTTGGCAGTGTCGTAGGCACAAGTCCGTCTCTTTCCTCACCTAAATTCATCCCCAAGAGTAAAGCATAAGGCAAACACTAAAACAAGAAGCTTTAGGTAAACAGGCACATACGGAGAGTAGAAGTGATGATTCCTCCCCACTGGACATTCAGACAATGTGCCACGTCGTCGTAGGTCAGGAGGCGCCATGTCTGAGAATCCCCTTGTTCAGGCGTGATGCCCGTCCTTGACAAAGGCGGTCTGCGGCATCCGGGCTCCCCATATTCGTGGATAGCCTTCTCCGCCAAACTCCACCATGTGGACAAGGCCAAGAAGAGCAGGCGGGAGCCCCTGGGGTCTGGGACAGGAGAGGGAGACGCACATGGGTGTCTACAGCTCCAAGCTGCACACAAACCAACGTCGGGAGCGGGCTACGGGAGTCGTGTGGCACAGGAGAAGACGAAGTCACATCGAAAGGACCGTTTCCTGGAGGTGCCCTTTGGTTGCTTGAAGGCTGGGGGGTGGGGGGGTGGGGATCCGGGCAAAGGACAGGCGTCAGTGAAGGCCAGACGAGGCGGCATGGGAGAAGCGAGCCCAGTCGTCCACGCTTCTGCAGCCTGGCCGGAGCAGAGGCCCTTGGAGACCCATGCCGTCCTGCTGACCACCCCCACCCCCCACCCTTCTCTGTTGCTGTTATCTTTAGCCTCCTGGGCCCATATTCTTCAAGTTCCTCGAAATGTGACTCCCAGGCCGTCTATCCACATCCACGCTCACCATCATCCAGCCTTGCCGTGCTGGCGCTGGCGCTGGCGGCTCTAATTTCGACTCGCCACCAGCCCGCACTGGCCTCCCTGGCCTCCCTCTGTGTGTCAGGGCCGGGACCCCTCAGCTCCTGTGTTTTCCGAGCTCCGCCCTGAGCCTTATTGCAACTCAAGCGGATCTACTCCTGGAAACTAAAAGCTCGCAGTTCTGCGGGCCGAGCACGACCGCCTGCCCCTTGCCCCTCACGCCCTCGCGCCCACTGCCCCGGAATTCTGCACCGCGGGCACCTCCTGCCTCTCACCGGCGAGTTGGCCGCGTCTGAGTCCCTTCCGCGTCGCCGTCTCTGTCCCTGCACGGAGCTCCGGCGTCTTCACCGGTCACTCTCACTGAGCTCCTGGATGGTCTCGCCCCCTCGCTGACCCGTTCTGCCCTCCTGCTCTGCCGCCGCCCGCCCCAGCCCAGGCTTCTGAGTGGCACGGAGCAGGGAGCACTCACTGCGGGAGGTCAGGGCTCCTGCACAGTCTGGTCCCAGCCTGTCCCCCATCAGGGCCCCCAAACCTCTTCCCCTCGCCCTGCAGCTCTTCCAAACTTCCCCTGTCTCCTCACACTCTCAATCTGGTACTCCGCCCCCCCTGCACCCCGCACCCGTCCCTGTCTCCCCACTACCTGGCTTCATCAACACCTCTGGGACCCTCCCTCCGTCCGGGAGAACCCCCTCAACGCCGTTCCTTTCCTCCTCTTCTCCCGTCTGAAGACTTTTCTCCTCTTCCAATTTTTTTCTCTACCAGCCTCCCAGACAGTAACCTTACTCCAGCCGTCAAAGGCGTGCGCGTGCGTGCGTGCGCATGGGTATGTGTATGTGTGTGCATGTATGCACGTGTGTGCTTGCGTGCGTGTGCGTGTGGTGTGCATATATGCATGTGCATGTGTGTGTGTGGTGAGTGTAAAAAAGCAGGTCCTTACCGCGGTCTCCGAGGTTCTGCGAGCCCCAGGCCCTGTCTAACGCTCGCCCCTCCGGGGTGGTGCGGCCCCCTCCCCCAGCACCCCCTCCTCCTCGCAGTTCTCACCAAGTGCCCAGTGCACTCCTCTTTCTGGACTGCCAACTTCGATGCTCCTTCTGCCTGGAATGACTCCCCCAGGGCTCTGCTCGCCTCCTCTGTCCCCTCGGGCTTCTGGTCAGATGCCACCTGTGCCGGGAAGCTCTCCTTGGGTGCCGCTCCCAGCCGCCACCTCGGTTTCTCCTCAGCGTTTGTCACCGCCTCCGGTTCCGCATGGGTGTGCTAGTCTGTCGTTCTAGACGATTAGCTCCTGGAGGGCAGGGACCTTCTTCTCCTCGTGGCTGTGGCCCCAGCCCCTGGAAGAGCAGGCAGGTGTCCTTGTTCGCTGAGGTGGGACCCACCTCACAGGTGCACACAGGCTCAAACCGCTGCCAGCTGAACACCGTCCCGTGCGCACGCCACCCCCACAGCCCCTTCTGCTCCTGTCCCATCTCCCCGTCCCTTCCCGGCCGGCCTTCTGGGAAGGCTGTCCCACACTCCCGGCCACACTCCCTCCGTCACCATTCACCCCTCCACACCAGGCCCGCTGGCTTGCGACCCTCCTGCCACACTGACATCGGCCCAGCTAGGAATACGAGTGACTTCCACATCGGCACATCCGCTGGTCTCTTCTCTCCCTCTACCTTCTGTGGCGTTTGGCACGGCCGACCACCGTCTTCTTGCAAACATCCCTTTTCTTGAACTCTGGCTAGCCGTTCCCCCTCTTGCTCTCATCTGAACCCTGTCCCCGCCGTCCAGAGTCTTCTCGCCTCCCATCGCTCTTCCCCGGCTCCCCGCTTCGGGGGCCATGCTTCCCGGCATGCAGTGGCCGGGCCCCCGCTCTCTCCTCCTGCACACTCTCCCCGGTGTCCTGGTCCACGATGGCTTCCGTATGAATGACCCTCAGAATGACGCTGACCGACCGGAACCCTTTGCTGCGCTCTACCTCCTGAGGGTCCTCTACGTCCCACCGCCTAGGGGACGTTTGGACTGGCTGCCCTGCAGGACCCGCCATTTCGCCTATGTCCCTTTCTCAGCAGACGACACCACCGGCCGCCTCGTCACTCGAGCGACTCCATTCCCTTGGCGTAGATCGTCCTTTCTTGTTTTCGACCCAGCCAGCACCATCGATCCACCTGCGTCCATCGCACGCGTCGGCCACTCGGGCCTGCCTCCTAGAATGACCATCCCTCCAATTCTAGTCTTCCCACAGCTCTTCCCCACCCCGCCCTCAGCTGATGGTTTTCCTCCGTTTTCACAAGGATTGAAACCACCAGAAGAAATCTTCCACCCCTTCCCCACACCCTGTCCGCTGATCCAGCTGCATCTCTCTGCATGAAGGCGTCTCTTCTTTTTACGCTGGTGGGTCTCACCGTGCCCCAGGCTGAGGGGAGCCCCCATGCCCGTGCTCCGGGTCCTGTCCCCCGGTGCCTGCCGAGGACGTTTCTCCAGCAGGCCCTCCCCCCACTCTTTGTGGTGCATCATTGATTTCCGTCCAGGTCAAGCGAGCATAGATTTTTCAGGAAGCCAGGTGGGGGAGGGGTGGGGAACTATAGCATTGGCCTGAGCTACCTGCTCCCACATTGCATGCCAGTCGCTTCTCTGTAGACCACACAGCATGCGCAGAGGTAACCCCTGGAGAGCGCCAGCCATCCCGTGTCACACGTCCCTGACCCTGTGCCCGATGTAGACAGACTTGGAATAGTCAGTTACCTCCACGAAGTTGCGTGACGAATACCTGGCAGATGCTTTGTGGGATTCCTACAGCTTCACTACTAGTGAAATATTCCCTTCAGGTTAAGTTTTGACTTTTCACTCAACCCTCGTACAATTATACATCATCCCTAGAAGGGAAAACATGCCAAGTCATATGTGACTCTTGCGATGCTTTTCTCACGGAGAGGAGTATTACAAAGCTAGACCCCTAGGTGTTGAATCCGGGGTCTGGGTTAGGGGCTGGGGGTACAGCAAAGGGGCAGGAGCCATGCAGTATTCCACCGCACGATGCCACATGCAGGAAGCCTCTTTTGTTTTCGTTTTACGTTTGACTCTGACATTACCCGGTTGTGTGGAAAATAAAAATCCTCAAAACATGAAAAAAGATAAATTACAAAATGTGTCACTTATAAAATTGGTTTCCACCAAGCCTCCTTTCCTGCTTGCAGAATAATCAGGATTCTGTGAAGTTGCTGAGAGAGGGTTGGAGAACTGCTGAAATAATGCTCTGAACTCTTGACCAAAGAGCACGGGACAGAACCGGACAGAACCGGCAGTCAGATCAGAGGGAAATAAAGCCAGACGGTGGTGGAATGAGAGATTCCAAAAGGACATGTTTTAACATCAAATGTTTAAGGAAGGCTCTTGGAAAAACTAATGAAGTCCTCAGGTATTTTTGCAAAAATTATTCTTTTTTTTTTGATATTCAGGAAAAGTAACTATGAACTAAAGGATGTCATATGGTATTGCGCAATTTTGATGGAAAAAAGTATGCCAAACGTTAACTCTTTTCTGTGACTTAAAACAACGATATGTTGTCATTTTTCAAGGTTCTGTGGGTTGATTCAGGAGAGCTGGGTGCTTCTTCTTTGGGGGGGGTCTCTTGAAGTTGCAGTCAGATGCCGACTGAGGCAGCAGAGGTCTGAAGGCCAGACGGGGTGGGACAGCAAGATGGCGCACTCACCCGGTCCATCTACAGTCGTGGGCTCTGCGGGAGAGGTGGCCGGAGTTCTGACACACGGCCTCTTGTTGGGGCCGGAGGGTCTCACAACATGGCAACTGTGAATAAGCTTTTCCGAAGGGTCGGTAATCAACTACTGATTTCTCACTTTTGAAAAAAGAATAAGCATGTGGTTGAAATTGCAATAAATTTTGATAAAAACAAACTAAATTTTTTTCCCATAATTTTTTACTTTTCAAGATAATGTACTAAGCTTCATTTTCTTTCTTTCGGGATCTGCTATGAAATTTTGGTCTTCATTTTAACGAGGTTCACTTTAACAGACTTTTACTAAAACCAGGTGTCTCTAGATAAGGAGATCCGCTTATACTAATTACTATCTTTAAATGTGCACAGGAGTGTTAACACAAAAAGGTTGAATTGTCAAAGCAGATTTGATGCGAATTACAGATCTTACCCAACAGAAAACTCGTAATGTGAATGATACAGGCAAGTACGGCACCAGCGAAACATTCTTTCCAGGAGGAGCCCAAAGCTGAGATGCAGTTTCCAAAATGTCCCCCTCTGTATGAGAACACAGTTTAGTGTCAGCCTGACGAGTTTTGAGCAATGTGGACAGACATATTGTTCGCGAAGGAACCTGTTTAGGTTCAGGCTTCTCCATGTTGTACTCTGTAAATTACACAGATAGAAAATGTATAATGTGACTACTCCCCCTTCTCCAGGCTGCCATGCCCCACGAATCTATAAATTCCAAATTTATTTACAATAAGCAATCCTTCCAGGTCAGGTGTATCCTGCTGGAAAGAGGATGACTTCTTGAGTACAGCGCGAGGGTCAATGACAAGTTCATCTCTCTAACCCTTAATTATCTATAACTGATGACTTAATTGGAATTCACCCCAAATCAGATCCCTAGGCAAGTAATTTATTTAGGAGGTCATCTGGAGGATGGGGAGGAAATGTGAGTTCAGGTGGGGAGAGGAGGAAGCCAGTATAGGGTGAGTGGATGAGTCCAGGGGCCGAGGAAAGCTAGGACCCTCTGAGAGACGTATGTAGTCCGTCTCAGAACCGCCTTCCTGGAAGGATGAAGGTGGCACCGAGCCACCACCTCCTGCCCCTCGTAGATGAGGGTCACCTCTACAGTGACAACTCCCAGCTCTCTGGGCCTGATGAGGTGCAGCATGGCCTGCCACAGTGAGAACACCTGCAGGCGGGGAGGCTCAGGGAGCCATAGGCAGGTGCAGGATCTGACTACAGGTGACCTCAGGGTGGCCTCGGGGCTGACCTGAAGCATCCATTCTAATGGGATAAAAATACCCTGCCTCACAAAGTAGCTGTGCCAAGTAGGTGACGTAAAGCATTTGAAGCTCTGTGTAAACTCCATGTCTTTGCACTCCTACTGTGGGGGAAGTTACTTAAGACAGCATGGTCAGTGAAACAAGCCAGAGACGAAAGGACAAATACTGTATAATTCCACTTATATGAGGTCCAGAGTCCAATTCATAGAGACCGGAAGTAGAGGGTGGTTGTCAGGGGCTGGAGGAGGAAGCAATGGGGGTGTTTAATAGGTGCAGAGTTTCCGTTTGGGAAGATGAAAAGCTTCTGGAGATGGACAGTGGCGATGGTTGCATATCTATGTGAATGTACTTCATGCCACTGAACCCTACACTTAAAAATGGTGAAACTGGTACCTGTTATGTTATCCATATTTATCTACAATAAAAACAACTAGTTCTTATACTTTCAAGGCACTAGGTGTGCTCCCTGGCATCCTCGATGGCATCTGGCCCGGTGAAGGGCACCGAGCCAACAGTGCTGAGGACAAAGAAGGAAGGCCAGCTCCCTCTGTCACTCCAGGGGTGCCGCACTGCCACGTTCCCCAGCGGGCGAGCAAAGACATGGGGCTAATCAAACAACACATCTCAGAAACTGTGTCAAATGAGTGTAGTGTCCTCTGGAGCAGCTGTACACGATCCCAACCGTAGAGGGCCAGAGTCACCATTCTGGGCTTTGCAGGCCATCCTGTCTGTGTTGGAAGGACGCACCTCTGCCCTTTCTGCATGAGAGGACCCCTGGGCAATACTCGTGGCCTGTGTTTCAATAAAAAGTACTTTATAGATATACGAAAATGAAATTTCATTGAATTCTCACATCATAAAAGTTCTCCTTTATTTTTTTTCTTCAAACATTTAAAAATGTGAAAAACGATTCTTGTAGCCACACAAAAAACAAGCAGTGGCCGGCTCCGATGGCAGCGGTCATGTGCCAGCCCTGGCCTACAGTATGTTGGGGATCCCTCTTCTGGGGTTGTCTTCGTTGTGACTGCAACACCGCCATTTACACTCCTGACCTTGAAGGCAGCAAATCTTCACTGTTTCCTGGAGACTTGACTTTGCGAAAGGACCAGCAGACATCGTGACTCAAACCTAAAGAATGAGACTGGTGTGAAGCTAAGAAATTCCGCTTTTGGAAAATCATAAGGTGATCCTAGAAAAACAGGGAGAGCTTTTTTGTGGTAGCTAACTTGGCTGTAAATATATTTCCAGTTCTATGCTCAGGGACCATTTTATCTGCATTCAGAGGAAATTATTGGAGTTTTTCTGAGATCAGGAATGAAATGTTCATGCATAAGAATTCTTGTTGGGTTTTTAGAATGATAAAGATCTCTCATATGGCTTCTGGGTACAGCACGAATAAATTCTAATTGCTAACAAGTTAAAAAAAAAAAAAACAAAAACCCAGAACATTAATAATATTGGGTTGATTAGCACTTGCAAGCTTTGAGCCATCGCCATCCTAAACAAGGTACGGAAGCCTTGTCCTGAGTTGTGGGATAAATATTTCAGGACATTATTAACACAAAGGTCACTCTGACACTGATTTATTGATGCATGCTTTTGATCAAAGTGTACCCTTTACAATGATATGCCCTTAGGCAAACGCAGAAAACAAAACATTCCTTAAAACATACAAAACAAAACAACAACAGTGCAAGGAAACATCATTAAAAATCCTTCAGCCCCATTAGCTCTGGCTGAGCATGCTAGAATGTTTATGGGAAATGGACAGAGGTCCTGAGTGCATCTACCTTTCTTCTTCCAAGGAGAAAGGACATGGCCAAGGCCCACAGGGAAGAGGGGGCGTTTCTCTTCCCGCATCCGACTTACCTGGCAAGTGCACGGCAGTGCTGATTATACTTTTGGAGGGCTTAGCACCCCAAAATTTTGCCTTTTATTTCTGCAGACCAAGAACAAAATATCTCCCAGTTGAATTTCAGGTTTGAAGGGACTTCGGCTAGACAGGTAAAGTAGAACAATCCCTGTCAGTTTCACCCGGATAGAGCTTGTCTGTCAGCTGGTCTGCTGGCTCAGTCCTCTGGGTCCAACCATTTTCTCTGGGTCTGTCCTTGAGGATGGGGAGGACAGAGGCACAGCCCCTCTCCACGATGACCCTTCAAGTATTATCACCTTCCGACAGTTCCCACTGGCTTTGAGTTTTCCTTACAGACCTTCCTCCCAACTTTCAATCATTTGCCAGGAAGTCAAAGCACTATCGAGGGCCACATGCACACATTAGAGAGTCTCTGGGTCCTTGTATGTCCCCTCCCTGCACAGATGATGGCACGATGGGGACTGGAATGAAATTATAACATTGGAGAAGTGGCCTAGGAGATGAGAGGAACCTGTGAGGTGACTCCGAGTGACCGGAGGTGCTCATCAAAGCTGGTCCAAGTTCAGTGAAGGGACCGTCAGGGAGGAGGAGGCAGAATGCTGATGTCTTAGGAGCTTAGCAGTGTCTGTTGGATGACAGAGATGTCCACAGCTGAAGGTTTCTCAGGAGGTGTCCCCAGAGAGGCCCCAGCCTCCGCCTCAGTCACCACCTGGGATGAGAGCAAGGGTTGACCCAGAGAAAAAGTCCCGGTCCAGACCGGAGTAGCTCTTGGACTGGTCCCTGGTCCACAGTGAGATCAACTAAGAGAAAGCTGTTGAGAAAAATGTACGGCAATCCGACAGAATAATTTCACGTCTGTTGAATTTAATAAGTAAATATTGGACTGATATTTTTATGACTTTGTTTTCAATTTCATTTTCAGAGTCATCGATTTTTATTACTTTTTTTTTTCTTCAAAAGAAATGGTTTGCAGTGGATTGGAAATAAAAGCTAATGGAAGACGTCCCCTGCCATGCTTGTTGGAAGCGCCGCTCTCGGGGCTGTGAACGTGTGTGGTTTGGGTTTCTGCTCCTCGCTCTTTCTGGGGGTTGTGTGTAACTGTGAAGCTGTGCTGTCGCGTTGTCTTTATTGTTGTGTTGTCTTGTACGGCACTGTGTTGTATTGTATTATAAATCTGTCCCTAAAGGCCTAAAGAACGGAAGGTCCCCAGGCTGTTACTGAGGTGCCGAGTCACCACATCAGACAGAGAGGAGCCGGATTGCCACTGTTGACATCGCCCATGCTGCCCGCACTGCCGTCCCCCGGACACCCCCCGGAGGCTGCTCGCTGCTGCCCACTGCCTCTGCGAGCCACCGCGATGACTGCAAACCGCTTATTTGTCCATGCAAAGTCCCTGGGGAGAGCAGCTGAAAACACCAATTCACACACTCACAGAGGGAGCATCCGACCCCCTCCCTTCCCTCGCAAAACCTGGGCCTCTACGTTCCACAAATGCTGCACATAGTGGGACACTCCGAAATGACAAATGCCCGTTATGGTTCGTGCCTTTGGCTGCCCAACAATCCGCACATGTCCTGTCCCCATTTGCAAGTTCCCCCACCCCCTCTGAGCACGTCCCCGCCTGCCTCCCCGGCTGAAAGCACTTCCGGTCACCATGTCGGCCCCGAGTCCAGGATACCTGGATATTCTTTTTCCTTCTTTCCTTGCCCTGAATCCTTCCTCTGGCTTTAGAGAGAAGCGGTGAAATAGAAAATTCTAAAAAAAAAAAGGAAATCGCACAGTAGCTAATATTCATCCTCTGGGTAATTAGCCTCTGAAAAATTAAGGTATTTTTTATTCAACTTACATTCCGTCAAGCATCCAACTTCACACCTAAGACGATGCCCTCCGTGGTATAGTTTTTGTATGATCTACATGCGAATGCATCGATGATTGTAAAAAATTATATAATGACAGACTGTCTAAGTTTTTTCAATACCATGATTTTTCACAAGAGACTAAAGGGACAAACCTTACTGTTTCTAGAAACTTGGGCGGCTTTAAGTTTGGGTACACATGGGGCTCCTTGTGTTTTAAACAGAAGAGGGAATTGATTTTGTGCAGTGAATTTTTTCACAGTTCCTACAGCAATATTCTTTTCTGGAAGACACATGAGTTCAGGTGTCAGACCTACTGGCCAGAGTTGCGAGACTTGATTTGTATAAATAATGATAGCTGCTTCGTGAGAACTGGAGATTCATATTACTAACTCCAAAAGCTGTTTGCTGTTTGCCAGGCACTTTTCTTAGGGCTTCACATGTCTATCTCATTCAACACTCCCGACCATTTAAGTACGTGCTATTATTATCTCTAAAGTCCTAAGACCAGTTACTGGTAGAACCAGAAGTCAAGCTGTAACAGCTCGACTCCAGAGCGTCTCCTCCATCTAACTCCAACTTAACTTTCTTCCCCTGCCAACCAAAGATTTGCTGTCACTATTATTCCCAAAAAGGAAGTCCCGAAATTTATATGTCATGCGGGTGACATGAGGAATCCCCGGGGAATGATTAAGATG